>NC_081562.1:136954045-137026460 GCF_022355385.1 Mustela nigripes
GGTGAACCATGAGAGACTATGGACTCTGAAAAACAATCTGAGGGGTTTGAATTGGGGGCGGGGTGGGAGATTGGGGTACCAGGTGGTGGGTATTATAGAGGGCACGGATTGCATGGAGCACTGGGTGTGGTGAAAAAATAATGAATACTGTTATGCCAAAATTAAATAAAAAATAAAGTAAAAAAAAAAGAGAAAATTTTGCAGATGTAAATAAAGTCCTTATCAGTTAACTTTAAATAAGTCTTTATCAGTTAACTTTAAATAATGATTGCTTTCATGGTGGGCCTGAGTTAACCACCTGGAAAACATTTAAAGCAGGGCTGAGGCTTTCCTAAGGCTAAATGAGATGAGAATCTACCAGTGGACAAGAGCTTCGGCCCATGCCCCCTGACTTCCAGCCTGGTCTATACACTTCAGATTTGCATGGCCAGTCCATCTCAACAGCATAAATAAATCCCTTGTAATAAAACCCTTATTTACACACACAAATGTATGTACTTACATGTATGTGTGTATATAATATCTACATATAAACACACATGTAGTAAGGTTTTATATATACATCTGTATGCATGTACATAGGTATCTCATACTGGTTCTGATTCTCTGGTTGAATTCTCACACACAGTTTACTTTGTGAGAGTTGACAATCTGAAACGGATGCATGATAAATGAATTACAAAAAGACTATTGTTAGAAACTATCAAAGTTAGGGACACCTGAGTGGCTCAGTCAGTTAAGGTCTGCCTTCAGATTGAGTCCTGCAACAGGTCCTTGCTCAGCAGGGAGCCTGCTTCTCCCTCTGCCTGCCTCTCTTCCTGCTTGTACGCTCTCTGACAAATAAACACAATCTTAAAAAAAAAAAAAAATTAGTTAAAAAAAGAAACTATCAAAGTTAGAAGCTACTAAAGTGTAGGATATGGGATGGCTCCATTCTTACAACTACAGAATCCTTGGCTTCCACTCTGATTCTACGTGGCATCCCACCAGGGATTCTTAATCTGGGATCTATAACCCTCTCGGGAGAGCCCACAGCTTTCACCAAATTCTCAGAGAAATAGATTTCTCCCCAAATCATTAAGAATTGCTTAGATTATTTTTAAGGTTATATAAGGTTATTTATACTCAATTTCCCATTGATTGCTTTTTTTAAAAAAAGATTATTTATTTATTTATTGACAGACGGGTCGGCTTCCTGCTTCTCCTTCCCGCCCGTGCTCCCCCTCAGTGGCGCCCCCGTAGTGTGCCCCACACCCCAGTTCCCCCCAAGGCTACTCACATGATCCCCATGAGGCACCTTTCTCCCAACTGATCGGCTTTCCACACAAACCAGAAAACCACTTCGAAAACTTAACCCAGACCATCATCTCTCCCTTGCTTCAACCTCTGCCCTGGCTTCTCACCTCCCGCAAGAATGAAATCCCAACGCGTCAGCCACGGGCAGCGCCCTGCCCTCGTCCTGCCCTCGCCCTCGCCCCAGCCTTCACCCCGGTCGCCTCTCCCACCTCAGGCCACGCTCCTGTGGGCCCTTCCTGCCCCGCTTCACGTGGATGGCTTCTCCCCAACCTCCGGTATCGCTTCCCTGTCACCACCTCAGAAATCCCTTCTTGCCAGAGCAGGTGTCCGTGTCCGCGGCGCCCACCTCCACAGCTGCTGGATCCTGAGCGGTGCCCGCTCTCGCGGTCTGTGAGGCAGGACCGCTCGGATGCGCGCGCACAGCACCGACCTCTGGCCCAGCCCCCAAGGCTCTGCCCCAGGGACCAGTCGCTGTGGTAGCCAAGTGTCATCCCACCTCTACCAGCTTATCTGTCCTTCTGGACACTGTTTTGGTTTGGTTTTGCTAGTTTGAAAAAAGACGCATTTGAATGCATGCTCTCTTCAGATTCCCTTTTGCCGCAAGCCTCCCCATGTGTATCCATGACACATCTGTGCTGTGTGTGAGTGGTGCGCTGATCATCACTTATTTTCTTAGATTACTTACAGAAGCTGTTTTCTGTGTGCTAGCACAGGTAAATATAACAATGAATTAAATAGGAATTTTAAAATGTCTAAACATGGTTTAGTCACCTCTCAGGATGAGCTGGGTTAATATAAACATGAGACTGAATTAACTTTTCAAAGACAGTTACTTCCTCACTTAATGTCTGTATTTAATATCTCTTCTCATCTAATTCCTCCACACAAATGTGAATTTGTACTTACCTTTATTTAAAAAAAAAATCCCTAGCTACACTTGTAAACATAGCATCATGTATAAACTTACGGAATCCCTATGTTGTATACCTGAAACCAATGTGATACTGTGTGTCAACTAGTCAACTATATTCAAGAAAAAACTTTTTTTTGAAAATTCTATTATTAAAATACTAATCTGTCCTGGTTGAAACTTATCTATAAAAAATATTAGGCTAACAGCCCTTAGAGAAGAGCATTAGAAGTTCTTTTTTTTTTTTAAAGATTATTTATTTATTTATTTGACAGAGAGAGATCACAAGTAGGCAGAGAGGCAGGCAGAGAGAGAGAGAGGAGGAAGCAGGCTCCCTGCTGAGCAGAGAGCCCGATGCGGGACTCGATCGCAGGACCCTGAGATCATGACCTGAGCCGAAGGCAGCGGCTTAACCACTGAGCCACCCAGGCGCCCTAGAAGTTCTTTTGTGGTCCTGATTCCGCTTCAATTTTGGAAAAACCTTAACTCCTCTGGGCAGCAGTTTCTGCTTTGTTAAAAAAAAGTCAGGACAGGGAGGAGGAAAGGAGGGAAAAAGGAAAAGAAACTGGGGCGAATCATCTTGGAAATCCTTTGCCACTCAGAATTTTCTTGATTCTATTAAAAAAAGAATTTGCCTTTAATACACAGAGGTCTGCAAAGCAGAATGATAATGACAGCTACCATGTGCTAGGGGTTTAGTATGTATGTAGTGATATACTATATGAAAAGAATTACATGGGTTCTCATTTAACAAATGAATTTTCAACTATTATTCTACTGTTTGATTTTTAACAGTGGACACAATTCTCAATTACCCTAAGAGAAATGGCTGAGGAGATGGGAAAAATTTATGAAAATACATATCAAAATGAGACTTAAAAACAGAACTTTTTGACAGCCTGCTGTATTGGAGGCCCATGATAACATGCTACTGTTCCACAGGACAAAGTAAAAATATTTGTCCCAACCTGACTAAACTGACAGCTACAATGTCTTCTCTTCAAAAGGTAGGATTTCAGGATTAAGCTAATTCTCTTTCTAAATTCAAGCACAAACCGGAAGTACCTCAAAACAAAACAAAACAAAAAACAAACAAACAAAAAACCAAAAAGCAGATGCCAATAAAATATAAGGATAATTCAAAACTAATCTTTAGGCAGGCATAAATAATCATTTGACTGTAGGAAAACATTTCCTGCACATTGGCCTATATTTACTATTAACATCAAGCTAATTAACAAAAATTAAATATACTAGGGAAATAATGTATAAAAATCACATTTTTAAAAGTGAGAGTTGAACTCAGTAATGCCTCGGGAAAACTAATGCAAAACTTTAATGAGTTTTATATCAAGAATTGTACTTTTTATAAAATATTTGCCACATTTTACTTAAGTCCTTCTATTATTTATAGTCCATTTCTTTTCAGTTGGTATTAAATACATCTTTTTTTTTTTTTTTGGACTGGTGAAGTACCACCTTGATGAAGCCAGCTTCCAAAGCTAAGGTTAAGTCAACTCACGATAATAAATCCCTCTATTACAAGTTAACAGTCAACTCCCTCAATTGTGGCTTAAAAAAAATATTTTGAAGCACCTCAACTTCAAACAACTGGCCTCAGAAATGGCATAGGATATACTGAGTACAAAGATCACAATTTGATCTCTGTGTTTTTTTTTTAAATACTAATATCCAAGTGATTATAACCACACAAAAAGCTACAGAGTTTGAGATAACAACAACAACAAAAATCAAGCATCTTTTATCATTATGTATAATCTGCCATAACCACACAGAAAGGGGAAATTCTATTCCACTTTTCTATCTTCCCATGGGAGCATTCAAATGTGCACTCCTAAGTTGAAAAACATACCTCCAACTAGTAAAATATTCTATGATAGCACATTAGATAGATGCCCTGGGAAACGGTAATGTCAATTTCTTTAAAATTGATCCAGGACATAAAACAATAAACAAAGAACACACAGCAGAGTATATAATAAGTACTAATAAGTAATAATAAGCATATAATAAGTACTGAGTAAATTAGATATTATTGATATATTTATCACCCTTTAGTGCACTGAAGAATAATTACTCATATGGTGGCCTCAGAAAAGTGAATCTATCTCCAAAATTCTGATGTTTTTAAAAAAGGTCAAATTCTAATTAAATCTGTGATAGTTTTACTAATACACATTAAATATTAAGCTAGTTGTAATATACTGACATTTTCTGGTTAGTTGATAGCTTCAGAATTCTGTATTATTTTAGTTATATGCAAACCAAAAATAAACCAATAGAAAAATTAGATGAAAATCCTCTCAAAGTAGGAAAAATATTTTCTATAGCAGTATAAGGTTCTATTTTTTCCAAGAAATAGCAATGATTAAAAAAGAACCCATTTCTGTATAACAAATATAAATGTACCCATCTACCCAATAGGTAGCACAACAAACATCTATAAATAGCACAAGAAAACACAGATAAATCTCAACAGACTGAGCCAAAAGAGGGAGGTATTTCAGAGAAGGTATTTATCATCAGAACAGTATGGATTCTTATATTTAAGATCTATTTATTATTTATTTTTACAAATAGCAAAGTCCCTCCATTTTTTTTCCAGCTTAATGTACATGGATATAAAAAGCTACTGATTTCACTCCACCTCCCATCCCAACCCAAGTGGGATAACAGGAAGTTGTGAGGTCAGAGCAGCCTCCTGATGCCAACGTGGTCTCGTCTTTACCTCGGACTTAACTCTGGCACTCTCATCAGTCATCCTCTTGCTGATTTCTTTTCTGTCAAAAGAAACCATGATACATTAAATTAGCACATTCTAGTTGGGATATTTGTTCAGCCAAGATCACTTTTTCTGTCAGCAAGTATAATTTTCTAGAGCCCTTGGCAATAGATATGGTCAAAAATCATCATGGAGAAACACGTCTTAACTAATTCATCAGATAAGTTTATCACTTTGGTTGCTAGGCACATGATCCTCAGGTACTTGAATACTTCTCTTTCTTCCATTTGTGCAAACGTTCCCACATAGCAAAACACACAAGAGTACAAATATACACATTCCCCTTGAGTAATACGGCTCAAGCTGGATCTTCTCTTAGCTCTGTAACCGTATACAGACTTTCTTCAAAAGCACAAGTATTGTGAAAATTATTCAAAAAGCATAAATACCATAAAACAGATTTTCTATCATTCTAAGCAATAAATTATTCCTACAGCTTACTTTATATATTTCATTACACAATGACCTAACCAAATAAAATCTAGGTAGTATATGGGTACAATGAAATTTTACAAAGTCAATTTGAAAACAAAGGTGTACACATATGTGTACTAAGTACACATATACTTTACCAGTTTAAGAAAATCTATGAGTTTGTGAGCATCCTCCCCAGTAGACAGGTCTACAAAGTCCTTCGGAAGTCGGTAACTCAAATAGGGACTGGGTTGAACTGTCACTTCACTGTTTGTGCAACGGAAAGCTGGAGAATCCTTTACAAAGAAAAAAAGGGAAAGGCTGTGAGGAATTATCTTTTTAAGTCTATTCTTCAAAGTGAAAAAGATACTAGTATAACAATTTCAAATTCATGTTCCCTTCTGTAGTAGGTAAGGAAGGAAATAAGATTCTGAAGTAAAAGAAACACCAAAATTTTAAGACTGTTTCCACATGTTCACTAGAAAATAAATACACAGTATCTGAAAACAGTGCCCTCATGGAGAGCTTTGGTCAATCCCTAAATGCTACCAGCCACTATTCACTGTGATTCGGTTATGGGTTCCTTAGTCCTTGAATGGACTGGAGGCCTATGGCTAGTTCTCTCTGTCAGAGAGCTTTATCAATATTAGCATTTTCTACAGGTGCACAGTGGGGAAGTACTACCCTGGAGAATAAAGTTAATAGTGAGAGCAAGCAAGTGCTATGAATTCCTAATACTTTTGTGCTTCTCTTAGTCATTTAACTTACATATTTGTGTATCTCTCTTAGCACCTATGGAAAACTGCAAATTTCAGTATCATAACTAACAAGTCTTCATATTCTTCAATGTACTTGCTTAGAGTCTTGCATTTTATATTTACATGTTGCTTTGTGCCAAAAAGGATTTCAGAGACAGAAGGCCTTGGGTTTGGACTTCATGGGTGGCAGGTATCTAGGTGAGGGATGGATGGTGTCCAGCAGATGGAGACAGGCCAGGAACTTGAGTGGAACAGGACCGTAGAGCCCTAGAAAGCAGGCCATATCTTATGACAGACCAGTCATCTGACAAATACTTAGGAAACACCCACTTTGCGCTGACCTTGTCCTAGGTATAGGAGATACACTGGTAAACCAGTCTGGCAGACAGCCAATAAATAAGCAAATAAATACAACAGCAAGATCATTTCAGATAGTGAGAGGTGTTCTAAAAACACAACAACAGGGTGCTATGATAAGAGGCCACTTCACAGGGGTGGTCAGGTAACACCTTGCTAAGGATGGAAGACGTGGACCAAAAAGTACGATGAAAGCAGCCCTGGGAGGTCTGGGAACTCAGGCAGGGACCGGGTACAGCTTGGAAAGCAGTGGGCACAACCAGGGCAAAGATCCTGAGGCAGGGCTTTGTAGCTGTGAGAATGAGAAGAAAAGCCAGGTCTCCGTGGAGGGGAGTAAGGACGGTGAGACAGGCAGGACACAACTCTGGGAAAAAGGCAGGAGCCTGCTCCTGTTTTCCTGTCAGCCCCTGACCTCCAATATAATGTTGTTTAAATTAAAAAGAAAGAAACGATTTGGATCACAGAGTGAATTTTGTACAAACTGTTTCTATCCACTGTGTCCCTCATATTTAAAAATAACCCTGTGCTGAATAATTTACACTCTCTTTCCTTGACATTCAGATTTAATGGCCTCCAACTCTAAGATGCCAGCACGAAGACAATTCTTTCAGCCATTAATTCAACAAAAATCAACTGTGCCTGAATTGTGCTAAGCCACACCAATCTGTGGAGAACATGAGAGATACTCCCACCCCCGCAACTTACAGTCTGGGACAAGCACAACACAACAGGGCAAGAGCCTTGACAGGGAAAATGGCCATCTGAGCCAGATCTAGAAAAACAAGGCCAGAAAGGGCCCAGACAGAGTAATGATGAAAAGAAGTATTTCAGAGCTAAGACAAAAGATCCTCACACTGAAAGCAAGGCAGCAGCAAGAAACCCAGGAAGAGAGTGTGGATCATGGAAACCAGGGGAAAATGTGCGGTGAAAACATGGAAGAGGGTAACGCATTCAAATGTTGCTGTGCATTGTTCCCTGGCCCTCGCAGCCGGCAGGTAGAGCCCCTGCCTGTGGAGAGGCAGGGGCGGAGGCCAACCGCACGGGTGGAGGGGTGCACAGGTGTAGAGAGGCAGCAGGCAGGAGAGGCAAAGTGAGGAGACCGGCTGTGAGCAGTTACAAAACCACAGGTCACCTGCTAGCATGAGGGAAGCCAGTAGGAAAATACTTGTACATATGATTACAGAACCACGCCTGGACAATATAAACTGCAGGGGTAAGAATGGCAATTTCCAGGTGCTAGGATTTCAAGTCTTGCCTTGTTCTAATTCCCTGGTTTTTTAAATGTGTAAAAAAACTCCTGCTTTTTAAAATACATTAAAAAACACAAAGATAACGCATATATAGTGAAATCATTTATTTTAACACATTTATGAGTATGTATCCAAGCATGTTATGTGTATAAAATATGATATAGAAAATATAAACCGTGGTTCTCAACATGGACTGTGGGTACTTCAGAATGCTCTTCAACAGCAGGTGTGTATTACTTTCATAAGCAGAAAAGGGCAACACAAAGGTGTTGTTCAAACAAAGTTTGGCTGCGAAAATGAGACAGAATTGCTGGCTGAAGACATGAGGTTGAAGAAGTTTGTCTCGTTTGGACAGAAGATAACTGAACACAGACAGGGCGGGTGGACAAGAAGAGAACGGGAAACACGACGGAGTGAGTGGCAACACGAGTATCACGAGAGACGGTAAGGAACAGCTGAGCAGGTGGAACTGTTAGACTGAGGAGGAGGGACAGAAGGACGCTCAGAGGTCTGAGGACAATTACACGAAGTCAGTTCGCACCAGAACCTCCTCTTCCTGTGAAGGAGGATGTGGAATCATGTGCTGAGGGGCAGAAAGGGAGGACGGTGGGCCGTCTGAAGGGTCCCACAGGGGTATGGAAGGCCACCGTGGGTGGAAGAGAAAGCTGGTGTGGGAAACACTGCAGTAAGGTCCCCCTGATGGGGACTATGACTATGACAAGAACGCAGGCTGGGCACCTGCAGTTTTCCTCTCTCAGGGGTCAGAAGCCTGGAGCTAGGATCAGAGCCAACATAGAAATGACCCAGGGTCAAGATTCTTCCAGGTGAATCAGGTACACACCCTTTTTGGTCACCTCCATGATTGAGTACCTATTAGTAAATTTGTATTGATGCCTAAAGAACAAAGGAGCAATTATTTAATGGATTACAAGGTTTCCTGTAATCCTTTTTTAAACTCTTACCTGCTCCAGAGTGTCTCCTTCACTAAAATCACCTTTTAAGTTTCTTCCAGATATCAGTTCTTCCCAAGTAAACAGCAGTGAATCAGTTACTTCACCAAACGGGTTGAAATCAATCAGCCACACCTTTCCCTAGAGTACAGACAGAAAAATTAGTAAGCACGAAATAAAAACAAACACAAGTTTGTCATCTGTCTTATCGAAAAGATCATCTTCATATTGTCTTTACCCAAACAATAATATTAAAAATCCTGTAATTTATTTCAAAAGACAGTTCCTCCAGGTCCCAGATGAGAAAGGATCACTTGTCTAAAGAAATGCAGAGAAGGGGGGCACCTGAGTGTCTCAGTGGGTTAAAGCCTCTGCCTTCGGCTCAGATCATGATCCCAGGGTCCTGGGATCGAGCCCAGCATCGGGCTCTCTGCTCAGTGGGGAGCCTGCTTCCTCCTCTCTCTCTGCCTGCCTCTCTGCCTACTTGTGATCTGTCTGTCAAATAAATAAATTAATTAAAAAAAAAAAAGGAAAAGAAATGCAGAGAAGGGACCTAGGAAATAAAAGCCCTGACAAAGGCAGATATGCCAACTCCTGCCTAAAATCACACAACAATACTAAGTCAAAAATCCAAGCAGGAGAAAGGACAAGCTCACAGAATGGTTTCACCAAAATACTATGACTGGAATGCTTTCAAGGGTGTCTGCAATCATCTTGCCTGAGGAAGCTAGGCAGGGAAGAACCAGCAGATCTGAGAGCACCTTCCTTACCCCTGAGAGGCTGCTGCAAAAGGGGCACTTAAAACACACACACACACACACACACACACGAAAAATGTAGGGAAATTCTGTTATCTTCAGTCTTCATGTAATATTTGCTTTGTATGACAGAGTTTGTGGCACATGAAGGGGAAATGAAAAATAACAATCTTTAAAAGCAATTTCTATCTTCTGTTCTGAGTACTGGTGGGCAATGTGAAAGGTTCTAGATGCGGAGAAAGAATACTTCTATCCTAGTTATTCTGAGTTTGACTAGAATCAGGTGCATCTTAGTATTATAAAGCAGCAGAGCACTGATATAACAGACCTGGGGAATCTGTGTAATTGTGCCAAGAGATTAAAGCCACATTTGATCACAGAGATGTATTTGGCATTTAGTAAATGTTTCCTTGAAACTTTTATCTTTGATTTTTTTCCTCACTGAAACATTCATATACTGGTACCATTTTGCTGTTGATAATTTTTTTGGTAAATATGTAATCATGTCTTGATCAGATGTGCATGCATAAAATTATATCCACCTAAGGAACTAGACTGCTGAGCTGGCATTATTAATCTCTAGCACTGCTTCTCATCTGGGTTCAAAGAAAATTTTAAGAAAGATGAAGCATCTTATTAGGACTAGCTTCAAACATCAGAAACATCTAGCAAGTAGCCAAAAACCATTACAGGAAGTTTGGGCCACATATTTTTTTATAAGTTTCCTATTATATACTAATACCCTCTTTCCCCCACCAGCCCCCCAGCCCAGGAGAAAGCCTGTATCTCTTTCTTGCCACCTGAGCTGTTTTCTCACACAGGTTCCAAAACCACTTGTTCAATGTTCAAGTGAAATAATGTTAGCTATTAATCAACTTCTTTTTTTTTTTTTTTTAAAGATTTTATTTATTTATTTGACAGAGAGAGATCACAAGTAGGCAGAGAGGCAGGCAGAGAGAGAGAGAGAGAGGAGGAAGCAGGCTCCCTGCGGAGCAGAGAGCCCAATGCGGGACTCGATCCCAGGACCCTGAGATCATGACCTGAGCCGAAGGCAGCGGCTTAACCCACTGAGCCACCCAGGCGCCCTATTAATCAACTTCTTTGTGTGACATTAGCTTTGTTTTGGGGTGGTTAGTAAGATGTCTTTATTTATTTTTTTTTTTAAAGGTTTATTTTATTTATTTATTTGACAGACAGAGATCACAAGTCGGCAAGAGGCAGGCAGAGAGAGAGGCAGAAGCAGGCTTCCTGCTGAGCAGAGAGCCTGACATGGGGCTCGATCCCAGGACGCTGGGATCATGACCTGAGCTGAAGGCAGCGGCTTAATCCACTGAGCCACCCAGGTGCCCCAGTAAGATGTCTTTAACATACTGTATATTACTCTAACAAAATAGGTATTTTCTAACCCCCAAACTCTTTCTACTTGAGTTTTCATAACCAATAAAACCACCCATTTATTAAAAGGGTGGGGGGGATACTTGTTAGTACAGGAATATTGAGCTCTATAAACTAAAAATATGTCATACTATAAAAAACAAGCAAAACTAAAACAGATCAGCTGGCAGAGTTTGTTTAGAAGGCATCCTCTAGTTTACTAAAGGAAAAAGAAACCAGCTGTAATCAGGCATGAAACTATCAAGATGACACTATCAAGGATTTTATAGCTCTAACATGTTTTTTATGTAACTTCCGAGGCACAAGACATCCTGAGAAAGTCTGTTTTTAGGCAATCCATCAGGTAAGAGTGGTCACACTGACCTTCCTGGTATCTACCAACTAACCACCCCGCTACCTGCAAAGAAATCTCTATGCACCAAACATTACCAGGCATTGAAGCATAAAGACCAATAACACAAAATCTATTCCTTCAAAGAGCTTGGGCCAAGACACACACACACACACACACACACACCCTGCCTGATGTGGTTTGTAAACGCCTAGAAATAAGCTATGTGTTCATAGATAGGAAAATGGCTAAACAAACTACATAGTATATTCTCAAAATAAAATACTACACCACTGTATGAAAGTAGAAAGCTCTCCAAAAATACAGTGTTTTAAACAAATGTATATAAAGCAAGGTACAGAGCATATATCACTTGCTAACTCTTGTGTATGAAAGATGGAAAAAGGTAAGTATATTGCTTGTTTCTGCAAGCAAATACTGAAAGGATATATAAAAAACTAATAAAAGCGTACTTGTAGGAGGTATAGAGGAACAGAGGTAAGAAAAGCAAGACTTTCTATATGTATTTTCACACTGATTTAATTTTTGAGCAATGTGAAGATATTCTCAACTAAAAAGTTTAAAGCTCAGTAGGTTTTACAGAGCGATGTCTGCTAGGGTGCAGGGAGGGTCATCAGGAAATCTGGGGGAGTGATGGGAGTTCTACATGTTCACTGTCACAGTGGTTATACAACTGGATGTATTTGTCAAAACTCATATAACTGTACCCTAAAAAGGATTAATTTTACTCTGTGTAAGTTATTTCTCAAAAACTCTAACAAAAAAATTCAGTAGTTTTAAATGATTGAAAATACAGGGACGCCTGGGTGGCTCAGTCAGTTGGGTGCCTGGCTCTTGATTTCAGCTCATGTTGGGATCCCAGGGTCATGGAAGGCCCCGCTTCTGGCCCTTGCCTCAGCAGACAAAATATAAAGAACCCAAATACCTATCACTCAGTTTCAACAATTATCTTGTTGAGCCCCACAGCCAATCTTATTACATCTATATCCATCCATTCCCCCCAAATCTGTATTGTTTTGAAGGTCTCTTCAGACACCATTTCATTCACAATCTATAAAAAGATTTTCACAGTTATTATTACCAAGCTTAATCTAACAAACATCTACAGAATGTCACACATTAGTTGTAATTTTTCAAACACACACAGAACAGACACAAAAAAGTGACCAAGTTGCAAAGCCAATCTCAACAATATCAAAGATTCACGATCAGACATTTTTAGTCCTTACAACAAAAATTAGTAACAAAACAACAGCCATCACTAAAATAATAATGAGACTACAATAATTTTCCAAGTCTCTGAAGTAGTTATTCTAAATTCTAGTTATGAGCTATCATCACTTAAGGAGCTCCGTAAGATACATATACCAAGGCCTCATCCCAGACCTACTGAATGTGTGGGCCATCTCTGACATATGTGATTGTTAGAATCTATCAACACTGAGTCAACTTGCCCAGCTGCAGTAAGAAAATAGACACATCAGAATATTTCCAAATTCAGACTTCAGTTCCACCGCATAGGAGAGACCACCATAAAGACTTAGTTTTCTGCAAAAGTCATAAAACCAAATTTCCGCAAAGTGCCTAACAAAACAGTGATACAAGTGTCACTGAGTATATGCAAATGTGTTCTACATCACGGTTTAAATCTCTTCTCAGAAACTGTTGGCATGTTTCTACTGGTATGTTTCTCACTTTTAAAAACATACAACTTCTTTCAGTTCTGTTAAATCATAGCAGTAATTATTTCTCTACTCGTCCAACTTCACTTATATAACTCTTTCACCAAATTACACATTTGCACTGACCTGCCAGCAATAGTGAATCAAAGCAGATATGGACATTTTCCAGGGAAATACTGACAGACCTAAGTAAATTCCAAATTTTTAAATGCCATTAAATATAACTGCATAAAAATATAGTTATTTCAGTTTTAATATCTATAAAATGAGAATAACACATACCTCACAGGGTTTAATGGATAACCTGAGTTAAATATAAATAAAGTTCTTCTGAGGGGCGCCTGGGTGGCTCAGTGGGTTAAGCCTTCGGCTCAGGTCATGATCTCAGGGTCCTGGGATCCAGCCAGCATCAGGCTTCCTGCTCAGCAGGGAGCCTGCTTCCCACCCCCAACCCCCACCCCCCCACCCCCCGCCTCTCTGCCTGCCTCTCTGCCTACTTGTGATCTTTGTCTGTCAAATAAATAAATAAAATCTTTAAAAATAAATAAATAAATAAATAAATAAATAGAGGCAAGTCAACAGTTAACAGGTATTTTGGGACATGACTATATGGGCCAGACCTTTTGTCCAAAAAAATGATTCAAAGGTATCGTAAGCATCACAACAGTGGAGCTGCTTGAGCTTGGAGAGGGAATGAGAAATGTGCGGGTAACATTTGGAAAACATATGGTCACATACTCGGAAAACACACCTGCTGTCTTCCCAACAGCTTAGTCAATAAGCACTAATCACAGGACGTTTAGTGACCCAGATTTGTTTTTTAAAGACTGCACGTCTTGATAATAAAACCTCTGCTATAGGATTAAATGAAGTCAAGTTTTTGTTCTCTTTTTCATTATATAGTTTCCAACACTTTTAAGAGTTAAAGAATAAGCAAATCCTCATCTTCAGTCTAAAGATAAAAGTGATCCCAATCATGCTAAGGATCTTTTAGTTGATTAAAAATAATGACCCAAATATTAAAAGACAAACTCCTGGCCACACTTACATGTGCCAACTGAACTATTTTAAGCAGGCGTAGAACCCCAACAAAAGTGGAAAGCAGGACATCAAGTAATCATTTAGTCGTCTGTTAAATTAATAAATCCTAATCCACAAAACTACTGAAAATATGTGTTCCAATGTTAAGTATATGTTAAGGGAGACTCTTGACCACTGTGACTTTCAAACACCTTAGCTGGTTTGAGAAAGTATTTTTTGAGCAGCGGGCCCCTACATAATGGCTACACACTCCGGAAGACGAGCCCTGATTTTAAAGCATATCAGATAGTTGTTACTTACCCTACTGTCTCTATATATATCGAACACAACTGTAAAGGAGAAAAAACTCAAAGTTAACAATGAACTACTATTTTCATGATCTAAGTCTCCTTTTGAAAATTAAAATGAATCTTATTATTCATTACTCAAATAGCAGGATATAAGTACCTTGAGAACTTCATGCTTCTAAATCTCAAAATTTTTTAAGATAATAAGATAGCCTACAATGTTTTATTACATGATTTTGTTTTCCTTTACTCTACTCTTGGCCATAATCCTTTATATAGTTGATCCTTAAGCAATGCGGGGGCTGGGGGTGCTGACTTCCCCGCAGAATTGGAAAACTCATGCTTAAGATTTTACTTCCCTGAAACGTAACTACTAACAGCCCACTGTTGACCTGAATCCTTACCCATAACATAAACAATTAACATGTATTTTGTGTACTATATACTGTATTCTTACAATAAAGGTAGAGAAAATATTAGTAAAGTTGTAAGGAAAATATACCTACAGCCCCACACTGCATGAATTAGGAAAAAAATCCACATTTAAGTGGACCCATGCAGTTCAAACCTGGGTTAATCAAAAGTTAATTGTATTTAAAACTTCAAACCAAACACATCATCCCAACAAATTCAGCATTATAAACAAATAACATGTACTAATGACAAAGACATCAATCACTTAATTCATTTGATGAGGAATGACTTCAATAAAATCTGTAGTAAGAAAGCATAAAATCTAGCTATGGTTATGGCATGATCATCTTTTTTAAAATCAAATTTGCCACAGAACCCAGGTTTGGCAAGAAGAAATCAGAACAGATTTTAGAATGCAGGAAAACTCTTTCATATGCAATATACTTTCTTAAAAGCAAGTCACAAATGTTTACCTTGTAACTGGTACTATCTGATCATTCAAATAAAAAATCTAGAAAGATGTATCAGTCAACTAGCTAATTCAGTCTGAGTAACACAAGCATTTTGCTCTCTGTAGACAGACCCTCTGAAATGGATAATAAAACGTCTAAAATGACAAAAGAAGTATCTGCCTTGGTATTAAAAAGTGACTGATTAAAATAAGATAAAATTAACACACCAACCATCAGATAAGTAACACAGCAAAATGGTTAAAATACAGTGTTTTAAATCCAGTTCTAATATCTGCACCACCAGGGTGCCTGGGTGGCTCAGTCGGTTAATCATTTGCATTTGGCTCAGGGCATGATCTCAGGGTCCTAGGATTGAGCACCACACCTGGCTCCTGCTCAGCGGGGAGGTTGTTTCTACCTCTGCCCCTCCCCTCACTGGTGCATTGTCTCTCAAATAAATAAATAAATTCTTTAAAAAAAAATCTGTACCACCATGAAATAAGGTTCAGTAACATTATGTACTTCATTTCACTGAGTCAATAAAAAATACTCACAGTCTTCATCCAAGAATTTGTACTGTATGTGTTTCTTGAAAAAGTCTTGTATGCATCTGCAAATCTCTTCCTTTTGTTTAGAAATATGATCATAGTACTGTGTATAGTCCCTTTGAGAAATACCTGACAAGAAAGTATTTTATATCCATTATTATATAACATTATATTATTATATAACATTCTTTTCAAAAACATCAAAATGTAATTTAAACATTTTTTGAGAGAACCATTAAAGTAGATCAGAAGACCAATCAGATGAGTATTGCATAATACATGATTCAGCATTTTATACAGGTAAAAAACTTAGTAAATTATCCATTCATATGGATAGATATCCTAGGTTTCATATTGTCATGCATTCTTATTTTAGAAAGTTATTTTTATTTAGTACAATAAAGAGCTCAGTCATACATATATTTACAATGTAAAAAAATGAAAGAAGCAATTTTAAACCTATACACATACACAATTGCTTCTTGATTTTTTTTTCCAACGAACTTTCTACACAATGGTATTCTTTTCCACTCTTCTTTGGGAAACTTAAAATATTCCCAATGTCTTCCAATTCATATTGTATTTCACAGAAACAGGCTATTTTTCCTGTTCACACATGCTACAATGCCTTTCACAAGCCTGATGTTTCAAGCCATGGAAAAGTAAACATTCCTTTCTTCAGAGTGACTTGCTGATTTTATTCCAGATACACTAAAGGGATTATTGTAAAAACTCCCTCAAATTTGCTCTAGGCTTAGGAAAGTTTTCTACTTTGAAAGAAGGGTTTCCACCCAATTTCTGCATCAATGACAATATGACTTCTTTAGCTCTGCTTATGTTGCACCTTCTTCCAGAAATACCTAACAATATGATCAATTCAAACACCCCAAGATTCTTTCAGGTAAATTAACAGAACGTCACATTCACTAAACAGTGCTCATGTGGGGCACATGGGTGGCTCAGTCAGTTAAGCTCCTGACTCTTGGTTTCAGCTCAAGTCATGATCTCAGGGTTGTAAGCCTGAGCTGTGTGGAGCCTGGGTAAGATTGTCTCTCTTTCCCTCTCTAAAAAAAAAAATAATAATAGACAATTTTTAAAAACTTTTAAATTAAAAAAATTTTTTAAAAACAGTGATGTGATTTTATTCAAATCACACTTTTCTTGGTCAAAGATAAGTTTTACTGCATGGAAAACATGCAAAGACAAAAAGAGCAGATTATCTTCAATACTTGAGTATATCACAGCAAACAAAATAATAATCTGAGAGGAAGAAAATGGGTGGCTTTTTAAGTAATGCACTTATTTGTCTACATACTTCCTCTTGCTAGAATAATAAACACTGCTCTAATAATAGAAACAAAGATCCCAAAACTTGACTTTTTATGATGCTTAAAATAAGTAATGTGTTGCTAGTAATACTTAGGAAAGTCCCAAAGAGAAAACAGGTAACATGGTATGTAGCTTAAATTGGGAATGGCCAAGACCATCACTTTCATCTCCAGAATCCAGACATGATTAATGGACAAGATACTTCTCTGTGGAAACTGAATATGGCCTCAGGAGCACTGTCCAAAGAGAATTCCAGAGAGTCACTACTAATTGGCTAGAGGTAGCATCTGAGATAAAAACTGATTTGATTACTAGCCTCTCCTAATTATTAGAAATTCACTTCCATCAAAAGCTTGTCTTCTTGGAGCAACTGGCTGGCTCAGTTGGAGGAGCATGTGACTCTTGATCTCAGGGTCATGAGATTGAGCCCCATGTTGGGTGTAGAGATTACTAAAAATAAATAAACTTCAGGGATGCCTCGCTGGCTCAGTTGGTGGAGCACATGACCTCAGGGTTGTGATCTCGGGGTTGTGAGTTCAAGCCCCCTGTGTGGTGTAGAGTTTACTTAAAAAAAAAAAGAAGTAAAAGTAAAACATAAATTTAGAAAGAAAAAAAAAAATCTTGTCTTCTTTTAATGTGTAAAAAAACTCACCAATAAGTTTGTTTTCCTTGACAAAACATCGGAACTCAGCCCCAGGAATTAATTCACACCATTTTCGAAGAACAAGCTGTAGAGAGAGGAAAAATATAACACAACCATGTAACAAAGGAATGTTTACTGGTCTAACAGATAATTTTATGCCAAGAGTATGTTTTAATAATTGCCATTATCAAATAGTTTGGAAGAAAAAGCATCATAAACCATTCTTATCATGAGATATAGAGAACAAATTTATTAGTCCAATAAGTGGCAGAAACACTGTTAAAATTCTTTATGACAAAAAGTACTTTTGTCATTTATTCATCACTTTAAGAGCTGACATAATATATAAACCCAAGGATGAAGTTGAATCCTATCATCATTGCATACAGTTGCCCTCTAATTATTTGTTCTTCACCCCTTTAAGTATATTTTAAAACAAACAAAAAAGGATATCCTAGTTATCTACCTTCTTCGCGCTATTGTGTAATACTCTGATCAAAGTATTATAATTTATCACTAAAAATCACTATAACCCTCAATAATTTTGCCTCCACTTTAAAGTAAAACAATTCTGTTACTGGCTCAAGTCATAAATGGGTTCCACTACTATAATTAATATATACAAATTCTCATATACTACTGAATTGCTGCAATTTTATAAATACTATAGTTGACAGATGTACACTTCTGAGTCTGTTTTTAAAATGTTCTTTGGCGAAAACCAGTCCTACTCTTCCAAGTATTAACTGTAATATGTGGCCAGTGCCTCCAGCCTCCCTTAGACTGGCATACACTTCTTTGCCCTTTAAGGCCTAAGAGATGGAACTTAAATCACACTAAGCCCCATTCCTCGAATAACCTCCAGTGGCCTCAGTATCCTCCCTTCCCATACCCTGTGCTCCAAGTTTCTTGTATCTAACATTCCATAGTATGCACATATATACCAAGTTATACACGGCAATAATCTGAACAAGTCTCTCTACCCTCCTAACTAGCAACTCAGAAAGGGCAAGGAACTAGGTCTCAATTCATCTTTATGTTCCCAGCACAAGTATATAATACCTACCAAATGCTTAAAAAATGTTACTAAGTAAAGTTGTCAATATATAAGATACACAGCCACTAAAAATCCTGATATAAAAAAATATTTAATGAGCTGGAAAAATAAACCACAAATGAAAGAAAATGGTATGCAAAGTATTTTATGAAGAGAGTATATATATATGAACACAAACACATATATACACTTATCTCAGGAAAGGGCAGTTAAATGCCAAAATGCTAATACTGAGGATACATCCAGGCGATAAGTTCCTCTTATTTTCTTATACTTTTTAATTTTTGATAGTATATTGCTTTTCTTAAAACAACTAAACTTACATCCTTAAAATATGCCTAAGATTTAAATGCACTGATTTCAATTTTCATTATTATAAGCTCTTAGTCAAGATTTATATGTGCTGTATTTTTTAAAAAGAACCTAATTATTAAATGAAGAACTAAAAAACTAAAAATGTACACAGTTGTCATCTATTAAAAGCTGATACTGACAAATACAGTTCTTTAGGGCTACAATAATTTTTATTTAAGCAACAAAGAAATAAGCAGTTATTGTAAACTAACATTCATTTTTTTGGACAATCTGCATAATCTTTATTAAAATAATGTTTTGGACAGGTAACACATATACTGTATAGGTGACTGAAAAACACGTAAGGGTAAAATGTGAATTCTCCCCCCAACCCCATCTAGTCCCTCTGTTCTCCCGCTCAGAGGTAACCAGTGCAGTCAATTACTCATATAGCTTTCCAGATATAATCTAGAAATAAATGAGCATGGAGTACATGTATGTATCTTCTTAAATACACACAGAAGGAATACACCATATATAGGATTCTGCTTGCAACTTTTTTCATTTTAATTATTCTAAGTATATCACTTTCCTGAGCTTTTAAAACTGAGTTTTAAACCCTATGTACTACCATGATGATGGCACATTCCCAAGAAAGCAATAAAAGAGCAAACTGCTGGTGAAATCAATCTTGGGGATACAAGATGACATCTCAAACAAAGATTATGCCTCAGGGCAAGCCTCCAGAAATCATCTTTGTCATTTTGTGTTTTCCAGCACCAAATGATAAGACACAGCAGGGATTTAATAGATGTGTTTTCAGTGAGACAAAATATATGAATATAATATATACATATAAAGAATGTTATAAAAATGTTTAACGATTAGGAATATGCTCATACTATATGCTGTTAAGTAAAAAACAAAAAAACAAAACAAACAAAAAAAAAAACCTTCACAACTGATATGTAACTCAATTTTAAGTGATAAAAGATCCAGTTTGGTGGCCTAATAAATAGTAAATTAACTGTTCTACAAACATGGTAAAATCACAGAAGATATACCAATACATATTCAGCACACTAAAAATTTCTTGATATAGTGAGTCAGTCTGCAAGTTTTGAAAGTGTGTGTATACAAAGGTGACAAAGCAAACAATGATTTTTTTTTTAAATGAAGAATTTTTTTTAAATACTGGACTAATTCTAATTAATGTTACAAATCCAAAAATGCAAGTGGTTTGCAATTATGAAGCAAGATGACCACTCTCTTCAACAAAGTATGAGCTGTCAAAGTTTTCAAAAGTGTTACATTTTGACAATCCAAGTGCAAGAAGAACCAAGAGTAATGATAAGGAACAGCCTATCAGGGATGTAGCTGAAACCTGGAATCAAGATTTAAAAGAAAAGTATTCACTCATAACAATTGATGAGTAGTTATTTGAGTCCAAGAATACTGCCCATTTCAGGGAGAGGTATTTGGTGGGTGGGGGGTAGTATTTAACCTTCAAACTAGGAAAAGTAGAATACAAATTTGGGTTTGCTATGTTTGAATTCTTACTGCTATTTCTAAAAATGTTTTCCACTATCCTTTTGATCTAACTTCTGTATGTAATTTATAAAATAAGTGAACAATGTAAAAAAATAAAAAGGTCTACTGAGCCTAAATGGTAAAATGGTGATTATTTTTCTTCATATACCGGGTTAAAAAGCTTACCCAGCTTAAGCCAGATGATGGATATAAAGTATTTGTTTCATTAAAAAATACATATATTCTATAGTATGTATACACTGTGTCTAAGTGTTAAATATTTATTTATACAGATATTTTTCATAAATTTAAAAAATTCAGTGGCTTCAGGTTCCCAGAAAAATTGATTCAAAAAATTTTATTCATTCTGCTTAAGAACAGATAGCAATTTCCAACACATCTTCATCTAGGATTATCAATTTCAAGATTTAAAAAAGTAAATCCTTACCTCATATTCTATACAAGGATCTGGAGAATCATCAGTACAATGAATAAATCTTTAAGAGAAAAAAAGGCAATTGAGTATCTTTTTTGGGTGCCAGCTTAGGTACACACATTTACTTATATTCAGTGTGATACATGTAAGGTTTTACTAAAAGAATCCAGTAACAGGATTCAAACCCAATGAACATTTATTAAGTACTATTCAACATCAGATGATAGGTGAGGAACCCAAAAAGGTATTTCACTAGTCCTCCAAACCACCACATAATCTACAATTGTCTTCATTTTTCTGTCAAAAAACAAAGAAACTTAGATCCAGAAATGACCAAATTTAATGACCAAGACAGGGCTAAAACTCAGGTTGTCTAAATACAGATTCCAAATGAAGGCAGGATGGCGCTGCTGTTCTATAATTCTCATTGCCTTCTTTATGGCTAAAGCAGAAGTCTACTTCTCTGCTGACATTATCTCCACCATCCAAAGCCACACAAAATTAATCCAATCTTTACCCTGCACGCTGTTTAAAAAAATATTTGCTAGAACTACTCATCCCTTCATTAAGCATACTATTTCCGTTTCTAAAAATCCTCCATTTCATGAACAATTTTTCATATATTTTCTAAATGCCTTTGTTAAATACCTCCCTATAAGGACTGGCTAGGCACCAGAAATGCTAAATGGCCTAAGTCCCTTGTTCTTTAGGAGAAAGTTAGTCTGGTGGGCAAAGCCTAGCAAGCAAAGAAATTCAAAACACTGGAAGCAAAAATAAAAATACTCTGATAGCACAAAGGAAAAACCAATTAGCTCTCTGTTGTGTGAGGGGTAAGGGAGGCGGTAGTCAAGAAGGCCTTGTTCAACAGGAAGGGAAGCGTCCATATTAAGGCAAAGGGAAGCATGCACTAGAGCAGGAAGGGAAATGAGAACTGTCACGCAGTGCGCAGAGAACAACTGCGCTCGCGCTGACCGAGTGGAGAGCGCAAGGAGAACCACGGAAAGATGAGGTTAGACCTCATGCACTGTTGTGGGGAACAGTAAGCTGGGGCAGCCGCTGTGGAGAACTGTACGAAGCTTCCTCAAAACAGTAAAAGTAGAACTACCATGGGATCCAGTAATTCCACTATTGGGTATTTGCCCAAAGAAAACAAAAACACTAATTCGAAAAGATTTATGCACTCCTATGTGTATTGTAGCATTATTTATTAACAGCCAAGATACGGAAGCAGCCTAAGCGTCCATCGATAGATGAATGGATAAAGAAGATATGGGGTGTGTTAAACAAACAAAAAGCAGAAACAGACTCAACTTTATAAGAAATAGACTCATAAACACAGAGAACAAACTGGTGGCTGCCAGAAGGGAGGGGGGTAGGGGGGAATGAACAAATAATGGTGAAATGGGGTGGGAGATACAGGTTTCCAGTTACAGAATGAGTAAGTCATGGGGAGAAAAGACACAGCATGGGCAATCTAATCAGCGGTACTGGAAAAGGGCTGTATGGGGACAGATGGCAGGTAACCTGTGGTGAGCATACCATTAAATATAGACTTGTTAAATCACTATGTTTTACACCCAAAACTAATATAACATTTGTATCAACTATAATCCAATTTTTTTAAAAAAGAAAGATGACAATGGAGAGAAATTCTGGATAAAAACGAGTATCCAGATTGTGAAGAGTCTTGTTTGTCTCTCTAGGGAGGTTGTACTACATTATATAGATAATGGGGAGCTAAGTCTCTAAACATGTAAGGGCTTCAGGACTACCACTATGGTCAAGTGGACAGCTGGGCTGGCAGTGCGGAGGGGTCGGGGAGAATGGCAAGTAGGGAGGCAGAGAGACTAGTTAGAAGGCTCAGTCCAATAACCCTGGGGAGAGATAAGGGTCTACCTGCTGCAGTGGGAGGCCGGGAGGAGGAAAGCACTCTAAAAAGATATTCAGGAGTCAAAGTCTATTTAACATTGCCTGGCACCTGCTGAAAGTGAGAGGTGAGGGAGAAAGAGGTCGGGATGACTGGCTGGACAGTGATGAGAATGCCATTCGCTGAGACTGAGAGAAAAGCAGGTGACAGGGGTGAGAGAAAGATGGGAGAGAATAATGTTTGTATGTGGAGCACTGGAAACATCCTGAGAACCACAGAGAAATGTGTAGGAAGCAACCAGGAAAAACAAAACTGAAAGAGAGGGAGGAGTTGTAGAAAATTATCTGGAGGTAATCACACAGGTATAAGAGCTAAAGTCCAGAAAGTAAATAGAAGCGATCACCTCAGGCAGATGACAGAAACTTGGAGAACACCGAAAATTAAAGTAAAACTTGCAATCGAGAGACATTTTTATTAAAAAGAAAAACCCACATAAAGAAAATAAAAAATACTTCTGAAGATCACTTAAACAATTTACAAGTAAAACTGAGTTTGAAAAGCTTTTCAATTCCCCTGAATATTTGATTAGGTTGGAATTCTCTGTAATCATTTGTAATTTATACTAGAAACAATAGCAACTCCAATTTAGTTGGTTGGCTGAGATTCTCAGACAAAACCCTTTATTTCTACTAACAACTGGGCATGGGCAGATATAATCTGAAATACAAAGTACACCCAATGTGCTTTGTTGAAAAGCAATGGGGTTTTCTCTGTATTAATGAACAGGCACTAATAATCCTATGAGAAAGTGCTATTAAGGGTGCCTGGGTGGCTCAGTGGGTTAAGCCACTGCCTTCAGCTCAGGTCATGATCTCAGGTTCCTGGGATCGAGTCCCGCATCAGGCTCTCTGCTCAGCAGGGAGCCTGCTTCCTCCTCTCTCTCTCTCTGCCTACCTCTCTGCCTACTTGTGATCTCTCTCTCTGTCAAATAAATTAAAAAAAAAAAATCTTTAAAAAAAAAAAAAAAAAAAAAAAAAAAAAAGAAAGTGCTATTAATATTAATGTTTACCACAGGAGGATACCAAGGCTCTGAAAGGTGAGAGATCAAATAAGTGGTAGGGAGGGCACTAAACCAGCAAGGATGTAGGTTTTAGAGTTGCTGCTGGGGCACCTGGGTGGGTCAGTTGGTCAGTTAAGCGTCCAACTCTTGATTTCAGCTCAGGTCATGATCTCAGGGTTATGAGATCGAGCCCCATGTTCAGTGTGGAGTCCAGTGGTCTCTCTCACCCTCTGCCCCACCCCGCCCTTGTGCATGTGAGCTCTCTCTCTCAAAAAAAGAAAAAAAAAAAAAAAGAGCTGCTGTTAAAGCTCTTGAATTTCAGCCAAAAAAACCAAAACACCATAAATACCAGATGCATCTAAAAAAAAGTCCTTGATCATCTTTAATAGTTCCACATAATAAATTTTTCATTTCAAAAGATTCCATGCTTTTATTCCTAGTTTAACAGTCTAAGCCTTTTAATTAGTAAAAAAATGCTATTTTATGAATTCTATTATAAAAATTTCTTTTTGTCCTTAAAACATATATAATTTTATTCCAACTTTTAATTTTGAGGAATTAAAAAATACATAAAAGTACAAAGTGTACATGTATTGCCTTTGTAGGAAACCAATTCAAGTTTACTTTAAAAGTTAATATTTTACATTTTATAACATATACAAATATGGAATTACTATGTTATACACCTAAAACTAATATAACATTATGCCAATTAAACCTCAATAGGAAAAAAAGGTAACATTTTGGCTTCCAACTAACCAACAATTCATTATCGATGATAAAACTGAACTATCTTTTCTTAATTTAAATGTATCTAAAACATACATGGAGATGGAAGTAGGGAAATGACAAAGGAATTTGATTAAGTGAAATAATGGCATTATCTTAGTGGTAAGTATAGTATACCATTCTCACTCTTGAAATGTGATTTTTTTTTTAAGGTTTTATTTATTTATTTGACAGAGAGCACAAGCAGGGGGAGAGAGGGCGGGCATATGAGAGAGTGAGCAGGAGAAAGAGGCTCCCTGTTGAGCAGAGAGCCCGATGTGGGCCTCGATCCCAGGACCCCAGGATCATGACCTGAGCCAAAGGCAGATGCTTAACTGACTGAGCCACCCAAGTGCCCCTTGAAATGTGATTTAATCATGTGGGTGCCATAGTTTTTGGAAATCTGATAATAGAGGATAGAATACTGTTATTATTCTATAAAGAACAAGGTGGATTAAGATCCTTTATCTACCTATTTTTAAAATACTACAGGAAACCCAATCGACACAATTCCAAAACACAGATCTTCATTATCTAATGTTTTTAATGTTTTGATATTCTTTCAAATACTGACTTCAGCCCTTGATTAATCCTCATATTGCTACTTTAAAACAAGTGTGTTTTAATGCATATTTGCATTCCCCCATCCTATAACATTTATTTTTTTAAGTGTTGATTGGTTTAACATTTAATGTTATTTTAAAAGCCTGGTTAGTTTCAGAAAGCAGAAGTGAGAATGTCTGTGCTATGTGAGATTATTGTATAAGGCTTTTTCTTATTAAGATGATTAACCAGATGGCCCAGTACAGTTTCTGCAAGAGAAGAGTACAGAGCCAGCTAGTTAAGCCCAAATGTAAAGGTCAATAATAGCATTTTCAAGAGCTTAGCTGAAATACTGCAAAGAACGCTGTGTGTACTTAGATTCCATTTACATTCTGGAGGAAGTAGATTTAAAAAGCAAAAATAAGATAATTAGGGTACTAACAACCCTGGAATTTTTACAATCCTTAAATATAAATTAATGGACCTAAAATTTGTATTAAGAATCTCAATTTGAGTTTAATTAATTAAAATACTTCCTTTATATTATCTTTGAAACTTCCGTTATTTTAAATTCATACATCTCTACTTCCTCCTCTAGTCCACTGTCTCACCTTGACGCACGATGTGCTGTTTTCTCACAGATCTTGTTATTTCTACATGAGCACCTATTTGGTGTGGCTCATTTCTCTGGGGGTCCCCCGAGGCCTGGGTTGTGGAGTGTTCCCAGAACACTTTGCATTTGCATCTTCTAGGCACCTCAAGGGTAAAAATGACTGGAGGACTGACTTTTAGATTAATTTCTTAGTTAATGGGAGATCTCTAACAGGCAGGTGGTTCAAATTCTGTTTTTCAAAGTTCATGAGACACAGGCCTGAGGTTTCAAACTTTTAAACCAAAAAGCCAAAGCCCAAGAACTTTCAGTCCTGCTTCCCTGTCTCTGTGCTAATGGATGATTTTCTTCTTGTTCATCCTTTACTGAAAATGCAAAATGGTCTCTTTTCCAAATCTTCACTTTATTTTGGCTTAAAGCTTAGCCTCTAGTCCCATAAAGGGATTAAAAGTTATGTCCCTTATCAGTTCTAAAAGACTTCTCTAAAAGACTTCTAAAAGACTTCTCTACCTCACCCTCTGATTTTCTATCCTCTTCACATCTCTGCAACTGGGATTTGCCTTTTATTTCTCCTGAATTCAGCTATGCCCTTAAATTTTTGTTATAGTTAATATTTTACCGAACATTTCTAGATAATTTGTAACAAAAGATTTTTCAGGTTATCTTGCCTGCTACTTAGCTAAAACCAGAAATTAACAATCAGTTTCTTAAAGTTCTTTTACAATTAGCAATTAGAACATTCTGAATCTCATTTAAACATCTCTGCCAACCTGAACAGTCTAACTATAATTAGTACTTACTAACCATTTTCATGTACACTTAGAAACTTATTTTGTGTGTGTGTGTGTTTTTAAATCCCACTTCTTAATTTATTTTCCTGGGTAAGTATTTTATAACTTGGAAGATTTCTTTGAATGAAATTTTCAACAAGGTAACAACAGAAAGTAGTACTAAATCTAAGTCACTGCTTTACAATCTGGATGGAAAGGAGGCTCCTATACTGAATTATAGTTCCTCTAGCTACCCATTAAAATGCCAATTATACACAAATGTTATTAAATGATGAATGCTACATTATCTACAGTGGGAATCACAAACTAAAAAAAATTCTCAGGTACAAAAATAATAAAGATTTTATTTTGGGGAAAAAAACAACAAAACCCCAAAGTCTATTCTGATAAAAGCTACTATGAAATTAAAACAGTGCATTTTTAAAACATTTTGAAATTAGGCAGTTAATAGGAATTTTTGAAAGTAATGTTCCAGATCCAAATCTTTAAAAAGAGAAGGAGAAAAAAAAGTCTTAGCCCCAAACTGCAAGCATGGATCATTGGCAGGCAGAAGGGTCATCTTATTTCTTTCATGTCTACTCAAGGTCCTGCCCAAATCACTACCTGTCAGTCCCGAGGGCTTAGCATAAATAGGCCTATTCGTTATGCCCTAAACATGCCTTAATATTGACATACTTTTTTCTGTGAACTTCATAACTGCAATCAACAAGTTTTTATCATGTGGTTCCAAATATTTCACACATCAAAAGAGAACAAATGTAATACATTCAATGATAAGGACGTGGGTGTGTGGAGCAGAGGGGAGCACCCTGAGGAAAATATGGATGTACTCTAGTATACCAATGAGGCAGAATGTGTCCCATGCTTTGTTACAAGTAAAGGAGGAAAGGACCAGAAAAGGATGCATGTGCTTGCACTATGCTGAGTTGTGCTACAATTCAGAAATAGACTATGTAAGAAAGAGCTAGATGGAGATGAAAACAGATGATACTAGTGGAAAACATCTAAGTTGAAAATGAATTCCGTGTGGTGGGGCTAAGGAGTGAGATTCTGGCACTGGACATACAGATTTACAATATTACCAACTCAAAGTGTATGATTTGGGCCTGTAATTTGGGCCAAGACACATGGCAGGAGTGGGGGAAGGAGAATCACACTAGGGGTATACTTTGAGTATAACATCTATATGAATTTACTCTAGGCAAATGAGGTATTACCTAAGTCCATTGGCTGAGATCACAATTTGACCATTTTTATAAGCAGTAAGAAAACATCTCCATTAAAGCTTTCTGAAGTGCAGTAAACACAATCACTGATGTTTTAAAGTGGCAAACCATCCTAGATACTTAGTAGGACACAAGTCTCATTGGTAAGCTTTTTATCAAAAGTTGGAAGGTTACATTATACCTCATGGTAAACACTTTTAAGTTTAAGAAAAAGTGTAAATTATGGGTGTGCACACATACACACACAGACACACACAATGCAGAGCCATGGAACCTTAAACATCAGTGTTTCTGGTAGAACCAAGAGAACCAAGTTGAGTACTGGTGCACAGATTCCATTACAGATTTCACCGGTGGTGGAAAAACAAAGATAAAAGTAAAACAAGACTGAACTAAGGATTACTAGGTATGTTCATCTGAATTCTTGTAGAATTCCTCTTCAAAAAGAGAGAAAATATGGTACCTAAAATTAAAACAATCCACAGAAGAAAAAGTGTCACCTCATTAAATGGGCCCTAAAAATCACAAGGTGAAGGTTCTATCAGTCCAACTTACACACAAAATTGTACTCCTGAGACTACTTGCTGAATTTTAGAATTAATGACCAGTTTTATGACAATCTTAAGAATGCATACAAATTATGTCAAGCAGAGCTGAGTTAAATTACTAAGACAAGTGAAATTTCCTGATCTCTAATCAAATCTATCTTGTGGGTGACAAATCCCTCAGAGAAACACTTAATGGATTTATTTTTTCACTTGCTCAGCTCTTTCTTCCAAATGCCACTTGAATACCGGATATTATTTTCTTGCCTTGGCCTACTGAAGTGACACTTAATCAATAAAATAATTACTGAAAGCAGCCTTGAGACTCAACAAGTCTAACCACATGAAACGTTTATATCTGGACAAACAGTTTGCTCAGGGAGTCTAGTGCAGACAGATTGTGTTAATGTGTCATACTTCAACTTCCACTTTTTAAAGCTTCAAAAGCTTCCTGTGTACAATAACCAGTTGAGGAAGAGGAAAAATAAAAGTACTTAATAATCTCTATCAGCTTACGACTGTGACAGATAGTACTGCTTGTCTCCCTCGAGCTATCCCCAGCCTCCATCCTTGCTAACACAACTGTGACTGCCGGATCAGGAAGCACTGGTATTCTGTAGGCCCCTCCGGAATCCCAGGGAGGCATGAGTTGCTTAATCTAAGCAGTCCTCAAGGGGTGGGCCAGCACAAGCATCATCAGAAAACCAGGGAACTTCTTAGAAATTATATTCCTGGGTCCCACTCGCAGCCTCCTGGGCCAGAACCTCGGAGAGGGGACGAGCAATCTGTGTTTTGTCAAACCCTTCAGATGCTCCTGATGCACGCTAACGTCTGACAATCGCTGGTCTAAACCAGTCGCTGCATTTCTGTTCCCTCTGCCAACTGCTGGATTAGGCTGGGTCACTGTGTGACCAATGAGCCTGGAAGAAGTCTCTCGGGAAGCTTCCAGAATGCTTTACTTGCTCATGTACAGAGAGGAGTGAGAGGAAACAAACCACCCCTTCTATTTTTGGATCAGATACTGCTGTCTCTTCACATGATGCCCAGAAGTGTAGCAGCAATCTTGTAACCAGTAGGTGATAATCCCAAATTCCACACCAGTAAGCCAAGCATGAGCGTGGGGGAAAAACTGAAGAGCCTGGCTCCTTGGGGACCTTGAGGACCAGCTCAATGAACCCCAGAAATACCCACATTCCAGAGTCCTTGTTAAGTAATATATTTTTAAAAACTCTGTATGTGTAAAATACTTTTAGTTGGCCTTCTGTTAGCTTGCAATCCTGACTGGAATAGCTTTCTTTTTTTGAGGTAAGCCCTAAAATAGTATAAACAATATAATGTCACTTTTATATAATCTTCTATGTATTACAGATAATTATATAATAATGCCATAATGTCTTTTTATAGTCTACATTTATATTTATTGTTTTTATTTATAATAAATTCTTATAAAATAAAATTCATTATGATATTTTGTATTTTAATTTGAAGCATTTTTGAAAGGAATTTACGACTTTACTAAGTGAAAGTACAGAAACCATTTAGAATGGCATTACTGAAATTATATTCTGGTTTTGGTTCTACTAACTAGTTTGTGGGAAAAGTAACCAAGCAGATTTAGGCCTTGATTTTCTAGCCGACAGAAGGAAAGAGATTAAATCATTGGCACAATCTTGTCTATAAAGAATTACACTCCGCATTTACTCTTTCAGGGGTCCTGAAAGGCCTATGTAACAGAAGTTCCTCTTCCATTTAAGATCTCATCAATACAGATTTTTATGGCGACAAGACTTAAGCTCTGCAGTTCCTCAACTGGTTATTGTACACAGGAATACTTCCAGAAGAGGATGACTAATTAGAGCCACCAAGCTGAAAGGCTGCAAGCTTGGTGCTTAGGGTTTGTTCCTGCCAACTCCCAATTATTTAGACTAGGAGAAGCATGGTATTCTGTGGGTAAACACTCTTAATCCTAGGCCTCAAATTCACTTGCTGACTTAACTGCCCTCCCATGCAAAAGCACAAAGCCAAAGCCAAGAAACACAAGCCAAAGCACAGAAGGCCAGACAACTGACTGGTATTTCTACCTTCTACTGGACTCCCACTAGATTCATGCATAACAAAGAGGCAGAGGTGGGTTACAGAGCAGCAGAAGTTCACCAAGGGCAATGACTTAAAAAAACCTTTAGCCACAGAGAATTAAAAGCGACTTACAGTAATGATTTGATTGAAAAAGAAAAGATGTCCTCATACTCTCACTTCAACTGGTGTTGAAGGAACAGGGAAACCCCTATCTGATTAACTAACACATACAGAGCATTTTTAATGTAATATATTTTAAGGCAACTTTACTTAAAGCATTAGGTATTTAAAAGCTTTATAATGGACAAAGAAGATAGCAACAACTTCCTTGAATCAGAGAGCCTCTCCCAGAAGGGAAATGCTGCAGCATTATTACTAAAACAAGGGCCACCGTACACCTAGTAACATCTGTGCCAACATAACCACAAGAGGCGGACAATGAGATCTCAAGACAATATAAAGCTTTTCTCCGTAAATGAACCAGAAATATCAACACAGGTAAACACTTTTACAATAAACTGACAATTTAACCAGGCTCGTTTATTATCACCAAACTTCATTCCTTTCATTATTATAATACTAAAACCAATGCCCAAGCTGCAGAACTCAGGCAAAAGACCAGGTGCACAACTGACATGCAGTGAGTTTATTTTTTCTTGTGCCAGGATTCTCCTCAAAAAAAGAATCTGAAGGGGCGCCTGGGTGGCTCAGTGGGTCAAAGGCTCAAAGGCCTTTGCCTTCAGCTCAGGTCATGATCTCAGGGTCCTGGGATCGAGCCCCGCATCGAGCTCTCTGCTCAGCAGGGAGCCTGCTTCCTCCTCTCTCTCTGCCTGCCTCTCTGCCTACCTCTCTGCCTACCTGTGATCTCTGTCTAACAAATAAATAAATAAAATCTTTAAAAAAAAAAAAAGGATCTGAAGTTGAAATGGGGTGAATGGGCAGGACAGACTACATGAATGAATGGGGAAGAGGTGCCAAGGATACACAGTATCTCCACCCCTACTGACCTGCTTAGTTGCTGGATTTTGTGATATGCTTTAATTTAGAGATCAGTTTAAGTATTAGTTTAAGTGGGATAACTGGTCTGTTTACAACGGTAAGAGGGGAATTCTAAAAGAATACCTACTTTACAATAGAACAAGAGAGCCTAAAGAGTTCACTAGCAGGTCAACAGTGCAGGTGGGTTACCTGCCTATGAGTTCTTTAGCTGAAGAGTAACTAGCAAAGAAAGGAAAATAGAAATGCCACTTCTAGAAATATATTCTAGGAAAAAAAATTAGGAACATGCAAGAAAATTTAGCTCAGGGATATTCACTGTAGGACTCTATAAAAACAGAAGGCTGGGGGCGCCTGGGTGGCTCAGTGGGTTAAGCCGCTGCCTTCGGCTCAGGTCATGATCTCGGGGTCCTGGGATCGAGTCCCGCATCGGGCTCTCTCTGCTCAGCAGGGAGCCTGCTTCCTCCTCTCTCTCTCTGCCTCTCTGCCCACTTGTGATTTCTCTCTGTCAAATAAATAAATAAAATCTTTAAAAAAAAAAAAAACAGAAGGCTGATCAAACAAATCATGTTGCAGGTGTCCAGTGGAATACCATTAAAGTAATTTTAAATAGTGACACACATAAGTATTTAAAGACACGTTAAGATGTCAGCTATACACTGAAAGCTACGAAGCAATACGAACTACATGATCCCATTTTTGTGTTAAAATGTCAGAATACAGTTAGAGACCGGTATACCTATATCATACATATGTGCAGAAAGAATTCTGGAAGTACATAAAACCAACTATGGTGAGATCATGGGTCCTTCCACATTTCCTGTTTTTATTTAGCTCAAGTTCCTAATTTTATTTTTCTATGATAAGCATATGCTGATTTTATAATGAAAAAAAACTGCCAAAATATTTAATGGACAGATAGAAATATTTACACATATTCATTGTAGAGCATTTACTATCAAAGGAAAAGAAAGATTTGCTTTAATAGATGTTATTATATGGAACTGTTATTGTGTTGTTGGTTTTTTAAAGATTTTATTTATTTATTTGAAAGAGAGAGAGAGACACAGAGTGAGAGGAGGGTTTAGGGGCAGAGGGAGAGGGAGAAGCAGACTTCCCACTGGGCAGGGAGCTGGACATGAGGCTCAATCCCAGGATGTGAGATCACAACCTGAGCCAAAGTCAGATGATTTGACCGACTAAACCACCCAGGCAACCCGGAACTGTTGTTTTTAACAGTACTAGAAGCAATGGGATTTTGCCTTCAGCAAAACTCTCTTAAATACAGAAACTACTGACATGGGAGATCAAGAGACATACTTACGGCTGAGTGAAGTCACGAGTGATGAAGTCAGAACTCTTGAACAACAGAAAGATGTCGCTGAGGGTTTTACATTTCAGAGAACTGTTCATTGCTATCCAGTATGCATCCTAAATAATAATGATAAAGCACACTCAACTTAGCATATATTCCATATCAGTTGCTATGAATGAGGTCAGGCCAATATACAAAACTGATAATGCATATTACATTTAAAGAAAAAATTCAGGTGAGACATTTTAACTATACTGTCCAGTGTCAAATCATACTTCTTAATGGCCAAGAGCAGGGCTACTGCATGCTACATGCGGGGTTAGGAACACTGAGCTGATAAGGTCCTTACCTTCCCACTCAGGCCCAAGCACTTCCCTGCGTTTGTCTTACTGATGATGAAAAAGGGGGGAAGAAGTATCAGAAGTGCTGACACTTCAGCTAAAAGATCAAAGTGTAAAGAAAGAGTCTGACTGGCTACTCTCTAAGAAAAAGGAGATCCCTTCTTGCTTCTGGGCAGTGAGAGCTGGGACACCTGAAGTACGAGGACTAAAGCAGTTCAGACCCCTGTTTACCAAGTCAGGGAGAGAGGAGATGAGATACTCTGCACCATCACAGCTTTCAATGGTGAATGTCTCATACATATGAACCAAAAAAAGTAAGAATAGCAGGCATAAGGCTTAGCAAAACATTCCTAAAAATGACAGAATTAAGTCATTTATTAAACATACTTCTCCCATAGATCAGACACAGGGCAGTATCTAATTTCGAGAAAACTGCAAAAAAAATATCTAATTATCCACACACGAAAGACAGCAGTGGCACATAGTAGGCACACAAAATGTAAAATATAAATGAATAAATGAACAACTTCAAACCACAAATAATCTGTCATTCTTAAGTGGAAACCCTCAGCCCAGTTCAGCAGTAAGAAATGATTCAAGTTACTGCTCATATAAAACTAAAAATGAGATTGAATAACTTCTTTATAATAAACTCTTTATAATTTCTCCCAGTGAAAAAGATGATGAACTTCTGGTTGAGAATGGAACACTGACCAGAGATTTAATTCCACTGAAATAACGGTAGATGCACAGGAAACCATGAACTCCAGGGAAAACAGAAGGGTGAACAAGAACACGAAATCATCCTATAAAGATGCGCAGAGAACAAGAACACTGAATGATCCTACCTATCAGGATCCTACCTATCTGTGCACAGAGTCTGCGTTACCAGAACATCAGAGACACTGCGTACCAGAACATCAGAGTCACTAATCAATACATGACAGTACTCAGCTGAGGAGAGTGGAATATAAAGTAGCAAGAATGGGAGAAGAGAGAGCAGAACCTTCTCGTTCCTGAGTGGGCAGCAATAATGAATACTGACAGCTAAAATAGTAAAGGAAAACAACAAAAGAAAGCATTCAAATACTGACAGCCATTGCCTCTGTGGAATAAGAAATAGCAAAGCAAAAGAAGTGTCAGGATCTGCTGGTTTGGGGAGCAAGAGTCCAGATCTTTTAAAAATTTAAGTGATATACATGCATAACTAATTTTAACCAGTAAAAATAAAGGCTAGATTAGGTACAATTTGTCATTCATTTTAGAATAAGAAAAAAAAGGCACACGGGATGATTTTTGAAAATGCAGGTAAATCTTTGAGTCTTTAAATGAACTTTGCCGCCGTAGTTGTTTTCTACTGGTTTAGAAAAAAGACCAAATTTTTCCACAGACCTTGACGTAAAAACAACTTGTCAATGCATGTCATAACGATAAAATACAATTTAAGAAAATGTCAGCTGAATTCTCTAAGGCCCTATGTCTAGGTCCTGTGACTTTTTAATTTTCATTATTTTTCAACAGAGAAAAATTTCTCTGTTACACTGGATAGCTAAAGTTTTGAAAGGGAAAGAGAATGACCTTCCTCGGGTTCTAGTATGATCAGCAACATAAGAGGTTGCAATTGTCTTCTGGCAAACTATATAGTATTTTACAGACTCAGGAACGTGGAAAATCAGGAAAGTAAGAGGGGAAAAATAAAAATAAATACCACAGTGTTTTCCCTAGAATTAGAAATAAAATTAGACCCTCTGTGGGAATATAAAAAGAAATGAATAGCAAAACAAAGAATATTCAAACAGCTGAGAGATTTACTGATGTGTTCCTACCCTTGGGGCACTCCAGTTAAGCTTAGGAAATACACTGCCCCCCAGGGAATTGATAGCTTCTTGAACTTTCGTGGTAAACTCGGGAAATTCCGGTGCCTACAGAGAGAAAGGAGAAATCATTTGGGCAGGTTGATAACAGCACAATAAATACAGAATACAAGATCAAAATCTCAAGGTTAAACAATTAGGCATGTTAAAAATAAGTTAGAATACAAACTACTATCAGAATTTCTCAACTGAGCTAAATAAAATCAATGATCAAATATTTACCAGAAAAGCAAAAAAAAGAGTGCCCAAATGGTACTTTCCAAAAAACAATCAAAACCCAGGAAGCTTAAAAGACAGATGTCACGAGGCACCTGGGAATGTGAGGAAGGACTGAATGGTTCTCTTAACATCTACAGAATTAACAGTTATTAAGGGAGAGACAGATGGAATGTCACCTGTACCAATACTCCAACACTCCGAAATAACACCTCACATTTAAAGGGCCAGAAACCTTTCCATCTAGAGGAAAAGATTCTTGGGCATATCCCCAAAAGCCTTCATGAGAATGAGAAATAAATGATATGCTTAACTGTATTTAAACGCTGCTATTTCCAGACAAGTTTTAATATAAACAAAACTCAAAAATAGGACTGTAGTGCAGTTAAAATGTTCTTTCCTTTTTGGTTGATTTTAAAATGCAGTTTATATAAGCAAGTAACCAAAACGTCCTGAGTGTCATTTCAACCAGGAAATCAAGAGGAACAGTATGAAGAAACACTCTTCTGTGAGCCTTATACAAAGGGGACTATGAAACACGGAAGTGGGGTCTGCAGGGCACAGAATACAAAAACATTAACAGGTTTGCCAGCCACATTATCCCTTTATATCTGCCGCCCCCTACTGGGCAACTGCATATTCTGAAAAAGTCCAGTAATGAGTTCTGTAGAAGAACTTAATTAATACACACTGCTTCTGTTAACCCCCATGATCTAATCCAGCTACGACAGAAAGAAAACTGTGTTAAGAGTCTAGGAAACATAGCAAAAAATGTCAGTTTAAAATAATAGGTGATGTATCCCTCAAACTAGAAACCAGCTTTAAGCAGTAGGCTAGTGAGTAAAGGGAGAGATCACAGCCAACTGGATCCCCTTCCTCTCTCCTACAAATGTCTATTCTCTCCAGACAGTCTGGCAGCATCTTTAGTATCTGCAACCGTGTCGTCTTCCTTGTGACATCTTTAGCTTAGACACAGGAAATCAAATAGCTGCCACTCAGAGAGGCTTTCAAAATGAGTACATCCTGAGTCTTTTATCTACCATTTGCCTCTCCCCATGAGAAGGAATTACCATGTATGTTGAGCTAATAATTTCCTTACGACTGGCTGAAGTTGCTGATGTGGCTCAGTTACTAGGGTTCTCTCCATAAAAACACATATCTAAAATCTGCATTAGCGGGGCGCCTGGGTGGCTCAGTGGGTTAAGCCTCTGCCTTCGGCTCAGGTCATGATCCCAGTGTCCTGGGATCAAGCTCTATATTGGGCTCCTTGCTTGGCAGGAAGCTTGCTTCTCCCTCTCCCACTCCCCTTACTTGTATTCCCTCTCTCGCTGTGTCTCTGTCAAATAAATAAATAAAAATCTTAAAAAATAATAAATAAATAAATAAATAAAATCTTAAAAAATAATAAAATAAAATCTGCATTAGCAACATTTTCAATGAATAGTGTAGTTATACAAATTTTACAACATGAAGGATTCAACTTTCAAAGACAAAACAATTTTCCTAACCCATAAAATTTCCCATTGCTTTATATTTTATGTATTATGAGAGGTGACAGATTCCCTCAAATCCTCAAATTACTCAACTTCAGGAAATCCTGCTATAAGGATCCTAAAACAAACTTAAATTATAAAGTTTACATATTATGGAGAAAAAACGTGTGCTTCAGTGGAAGACCTATGTATTATCTTCCTACAGCACACCCTCTGGATGATTGGATTCTAGCTAGGTCTATGAGCTGTTTTACAACTTGACACCTTCGTTAAGTGATAACAATGAGAAGTATTTCTATGGACATAAAAATTCTACCCTGCTTGATAGAGAGCCAAGTGTCTCCCCCAACTCCCCAACACTTGAGAGGCAAAACCAATTCTGCCTTATTTACATATTCATTTCAATATTTCTGATCTATAAATGTGTCTGTCCATTGCATTCCCTTTGGAGAAGGGTTTTTAAGGTTCCCTTAAAACATCTGTTTAGATCCCCCATGAGTTAAATAAAAACTTCAACATGTGTTAAAGATTTTTATATTAGTATGGGAGTCATGAGTCTAGCTCTTTGAAAATTATCTTTCAACAGATTAACTAATAGAATTCTTTTAAGCTCATAGCTCAAAGAGTTGATTTTAAATATGCAATACACCTCAGTTTTCCAGGAAAAGGTTCCTGCTGTGATTGACAAAAATCCACATTTTTCATCGTATCTGGGGACTCTCTGTAATCCAAACTCCATCTTTCCAACTATACCTACCATACCCATTCAGAAAGGGTATTTCTTCTTCTTTTTTTTAATCACGAAATTTTTAAAATATATCATATATATATAAATATATAAAAATATAAAAATACACACACACACACACACACACATATATATATATATACACATACATCTGTGTACATTCAACAATTTGGTATACTTAACCCAGACCTTTAAATTTCTTAAGGGGACAAGGTTACAATGCAAATGAAGCTCCTAGGGCACCTGGGTGGCTCAGTTGGTTAGGGGACTGCCTTCAGCTCGGGTCATGATCCTGGAGTCCCACGATCGAGTCCCACATCAGGCTTCCTGCTCCGAGGGGAGTCTGCTTCTCCCTCTGACCCTCCCCCTTCTCATGCTCACTCTCTGCTCGCACTCTCTCTCTCTTATTCTCTCCTCTCAAATAAATAAAATCTTTAAAAAACAAACAAACAAAAACAAATGAAGCTCCTTACTTGCTCACTCTCCTCCCTAATCTTCACCCTTCTCCTCCCCACAGGCAACCAGCATTACAGACTTGGACATATTCTTCTAGAGTCATGATTTATACTGAATGATAATATGTGCCTCTCCATAAAAAATTTAATACAACTGCTGTCATTGATACGTATACTTTTAGCAAACTGCTCTTGCTTTTGAGATTTACCCACCTCAACGGAGTTTTCCCATTTTTTTAAATGTATTTTTATTTATTTATTTATTTGACAGACAGAGATCACAAGTAGGCAGAGAGGCAGGCACAGAGAGGGAAGCAGGCTCCCTGCTGAGCAGAGAGCCGGATTCGGGGCTCAATCCCAGGACCCTGAGACCATGACCTGAGCCAAAGGCAGAGGCTTAACCCACTGAGCCACCCAGGCGCCCCAGTTTTCCCATTTTTAATTCAGTGTTTCTGTATCTAGATTAACGGACTCTTACCATTTATCAATACCTTATATTTTCCTCCTTGGGTCCTGGCCCAGATTCCCTCTACTAAGAATGTTCCGCTGTGAATATTCTCCCGCTCAACAACAGCTAGTTCCACCCAGCAAAACCCAAATCATTTAGTAACTTTTTATTTTGAAATAATTTCAGAAAGCATTAAAAGAAGACTAGCAAGAATTTCCATATACACTTCAGCCAGTCTTTTACTCTGTTTGTTTTATTGTTCCCCATCCAAACCTCTCTCTCTTACAGGTCTATGCGGATGTGTGCATTTACTTATATATACACACATATAAATAACAAAATTCCTTCTTATATTCTTTAAGTAAGTACAAGTCATCCTGCCCTTTTACCACCAAATACTTTAGTATGTTTCCTAAAAGAGCAGGAATATTCTTTCACAGAACCTAGCAAAATGATCAAAATCAGGGAGCTAACACTGATAGAATACCATTATCTTATTTACAGATCTTATTCAAAATGTGCCCATTTTCCCAATAATGTCCCTTATAGCAAAAGAAAAAATTTCCTTTTTTTTTTTAAAGATTTTTATTAATTTATTTGACAGGGAGAGAGAGGTCACAAGTAGGCAGAGAGAAAGGCAGAGAGAGAGGGGGAAGCAGGCTCCCCACTGAGCAGAGAGCCCAATGCGGGGCTTGATCCCAGGACCCTGAGATCATGACCTGAGCCAAAGACAGAGGCTTAACCCACTGAGCCACCCAGGCGCCCCAAGAAAACATTTCTTTCTGACCAAGGACCCACTCCAGAATCACACCACTGCATTTAGCTGTCATGTCTTCTCGATCTTTAATCTGTAATAGTCCTTCTTTCAGTTGTCCTTTATCTTTCAGGACCCTGATATTTCTGAAGAGTACTGGCAATTATTCTATATAATTTCCAAAGAGCTGCGTTTGCAGGAGGTTTCCTCATGATTTAATTTAGGTTATCCACATTTGGCAGGTGGTGTGTCCTTCTTAGTGCATCATATCAAGAGGTACACAATGCAGGTCTGCGCCATCACTGACAAGGTTAACTATGATCATTCAGCTACCAGGTCTGCCCACTATAAAGTCACTATTTTCCTCTTTATAATTAACAAGTAATTTTGGTGGAAATATCTTGAGAGTATTAAAGTATCCTCTTTCTCATCTAATATTCACCCTCTAGTTTTAACATCTACTCCATCAAGTATTACTGTGAAGATTGCCAAATGATGGTTTCTGATTCTGTAATTCCTTCTGCATTTGTGAGCTGGTGCCTTTTCTACTATAAAGAGCTTTCCCTTCTGCTCCCATTTATTTAATACAATCATTTAATTGTCAGTATGGGATCACAAATCACCGATCTTAGCAAATGGTTATACTCCACTAATATCCCTGTTCTGACAATTGGCTATTTGGCTAAGAGAACCCCATTCAAGCTGACATGTCTGCCTTATTGTTACTTTCTGACACAGTCACAAGTTCATCTTCTCTCTCCTACCCTCAGTCTAAACTTTCTCCAAAGGGCTTCGACTCATTTCAGTGGAGAGGGTATCTGGAAACCAAGATCAGGGCACTAGGTATGCTCACCATACCTGCCACCATGATGTCACCACATCACTGCTTCCAGTCCTTAGTGAATAGAGTTTGGTACATATACACATGTAAATTATTAATTTCCCTATCTAGCCATCTATTAGAAAGCATGAGCTGGGGGCACCTGGGTGGCTCAGCAGGTTAAGCCTCTGCCTTTGGCTCAGGTTATGATCTCAGGGTTCTGGGATCAAGCCCCGCATCGAGCCCCGCATCACGCTCTCTGCTCAGCGGGGAGCCTACTTCCTCCTCTCTCTCTGCCTGCCTCTCTGCCTGCTTGTGATCTCTATCTGTCAAATAAATAAATAAAATCTTTAAAAAAAAAAAAAAAGAAAGAAAGAAAGCATGAGCTGGCACTGACAATCCTCACCACTTTTAGGGTCTAGTTCAAATACTATGTTTCCCTTTCCCCATTTCTAGATGACCTCAGTTCCAATTGTTACCCTCTGTGTTCCAACAGCACTTCACCATCTACCCCCAAACTGAGGCATCTTTCCCTGCAGGTTTATAAACTCACTACTGGCAGGAATCAAACCAAATTCATCTTTGTTCAAAACCCACTACAGTGCCCTAAATATAAGAGATCACAAATATGCATGTTTAACTGAACAGGATTTTCAGACACGCAGAGCAACTGTAAAATAAGGCACTGAAACTTTCTCTTTCTGCATATGTTGGCATGCTTTTCATACCTAAGAAAATATACTGTTTTAGGCATCTCCACTTACTTTTCTTGTACTGTGGATACCAGTTCTCTTCCATTAAAATAAATAGAAGTATCTTATTTAGTGCTGTATTAGACTATAACTTTCCCTAAAACTAGTTTCCCTTGTGCTTGGTACATATATCTGCAGGAAATTATATAAAAACCTTTCTCTTTTATCTCAAGTTATAATAAGTTTCATTTATCTACTATATTTTTAGAAATACATGTTTTACCATACTCATTCCTTTAAAAAGTATTTCTATTAAAAATATATTTCAAGTTGAATTAGACAACAGCATTCTTAGCATCAAAGACCATAATATACTCAATCAACTTCTACATTTTTATGATATTGGTTAAAGCCACACACTTCTTTGCTCTCCTTTGAAAGAAACTGTAATTTTTATGCCATTTAAATATACTTAAATAAGTGACTATAGATTTTACTTTAATTCAGGTTCCACAGATCTGGGAATCTCAAAACTCAATGTTAGGTTTAATTACTTCTTTCAGAGCTCAACAGAAACAAGTCAAGGCACCAACTACGCACTTAAAATACTTCCTTTGAAATCAAAGGGAAAGAAGGGCAGGCCATATTTGCCTATAAACAATGATTCAAGTTACTTTTCAAAGTAATCTATCAAAACCAACAGAGAAACATACATCTGAAATAGTGAGTAAAAGAGATTGAGAGAGATGTGAACTGAAACCCTGAAGCATCCTAAGCAATAGTGTGAGGCTGTCCCCACACTGGCATGGCTCTGCTCTTACCGTAAGCGTAGCGGTGTTCTCATCATCCGACCACTGCACGAAGAGGACAGAAACAAAATATTAAATGTGGTTAGTATACTGGGCTTCCAAAAAGCAATGCTCCATCTAAAACTGATACATAAATACAAGAACACCTCTTTCTGAAGACAAACTACATGTCAAAGTGGGGTTTTTGTATAATTTCTCACTTTACCAAATGTATGCTAAGATGTAAATATCAGAACCATACCAGGGCTCATTTAAATTACAAGAGTCTATAGAATGGATTTTATTTTTTGAACAAACCTGTATTTCTTCTGCCTCATCATCACTGTCTGGTTGAGAATGTGTTGGTGGATCTTCCCTACAAGAACATAAAACAAAAATTAAGCAAGAAAAATGCTTCAGTACCATGTGTAGTCATCATTTCATAAGGGGAAAAAACATAAAGAAAGATAGCCTCAGAATTAGAGGATGTTAGGAAAATTTCATTTTTTAGGGGCACCTGGGTGGCTCAGTCAGTCAAGTGTCTGCCTTTAGCTCAGTCATGATCTTGGGGTCCTGGGATCAAGCCCAGTATCAGGCTCCTGGGACAGAGTCCCACGCCAGGCTCCCTGCTCAGCAGGAAGGCTGCTTCTCCCTCTCCCTCTGCCCCTTCACCCCACTCATGCTCTGTCTCTCTCTCTCTCAAATAAATAAACACAATCTTAAAAAAAAAAAAAAGTTCATTTTTTGAGACAGAAACTAATAAAAGCTGATATAAAATTAAAGAGTACGCTTCCGATAAGAGAAGAAACACTTTTTGCCCTCTTCTCAGAAATCACTAGAACCAAGGAAGAGAAAACCTTTAACTTCGGCTCTGAGGACACGAGCAGTCATCTACAACTCTGAATCCCGACATATGAGGAAGTGCCACCACAGACAAGGAAGATCAAGTGAGATGAAGGAGCCAAAAGGAATCATCCAGAGCTGTTCTACCGAAGAGCTGGAATACCCCCAGGTAGCAAAATCAGGAATCTTTCGCTTATATTGTGATAACGCAGTGTGTGGGCTGGTGTCAACAATTACCCTGGATCGGGACAGGCACAACAGAAAGGTGTGGGGGAGACAGAGAGAGAAAGACTCAGACATGCTATCTTTGAAGAAGCCTGTGAGAAAAGCACATGTTGGAAAGGACCAGCGAACAGCCAATCTTCATTGCCTAGGGAGGAAGCAAAGGCTGAAAACAGAGTATTTCCTCTCTAAACAATAAACCACAAATAATTGGCCCGTAAAGAACTCACGACATCGGGCGCCCGGGTGGCTCAGTGGGTTAAGCCGCTGCCTTCGGCTCAGGTCATGATCTCAGGGTCCTGGGATCGAGCTCCGCATCGGGCTCTCTGCTCGGCAGGGAGCCTGCTTCCTCCTCTCTCTGCCTGCCTCTCTGCCTACTTGTGATCTCTCTCTGTCAAATAAATAAATTTAAAATCTTAAAAAAAAAAAAAAAAAAAGAACTCACGACATCAATGAAAACAATAATAATCAGAACAGGAACCAGCACAGGATCTATACCAAGAAACTTCAAAGAGGGAAAGGGAGGGTTCTGGATGACCATGGGCAGTTCTCTATCCTATGCCCCCTCTTGAAACTCCACTAAAATGGGTAGGGAAAATCCTAAGGGGAAAAAAAGGAGACAACTGCAGAAAAGAGACAGCAAAAAAGTTTAGGAAACAGAAAGCCAATGAGGAGGATAACCCAGTGAGCAACAGGCAGGACATACCACAGATGATGGAGACGAAGCTCTGGGCTACCAACAGGTGACCTGTGCCCACAGCAGAGGCAGTCCGCACACAGCCCTCCTCACCTTGCATACCCTAACAACTAATCCTTCTCCATGAGCTAAAGAGGCTAAGGACTCAGGTCCATAATGCCCCAGAAGAAAATGAGGGTGAAATGCTATAGTATGATGAGAAGCCATGTGAAAGTCACACTGACAGAGGCCACCAGTCCCCTTCCTCCCACCCTGCTCCCAGAACACACACAGATTACAAGACTTTTCTCTGTAGAAACTAAACCACTTCGGAGGACAGACCTACAGATAAGAGTCATCTGGAAAACTTCCATCAGTACCTGCTGATTGCTGGCAATCTTAGTCAGCAAGCCTCACCTGGGTACAGAGTGAATGAGTATGAGTTTGAGGTATATGTCTAATAGGAATCAAGGCCTAGAATCATACAAAACTAAAGAAAGGATCCAAGATGAAAAATAGTATTTTTAAAAGGAGAGAGAAAAGGTAATATATAAGAAACAGACATTAAAGGGACCAGGTGAAAAGTATTTTGAAAAATCATTAATAAAAAGATAAAAGAAGACATTGCATCCATGAGAGAAAAACAGGAAGCTGTAAGAAAGGAACAAAGGAGAGGTGCCTAGGTGGCTTAGTCAGTTAAGCATCTGACTTTTTTTTTTTTTTTTTTTTAAGATTTCATTTATTCATGAGAGACACAGAGAGAGAGGCAGAGGCAGAGGGAGAAGCGGGCTTGACTCTGTCCCAGGACTCCCAGGATCATGGCCTGAGCTGAAGGCAGAGACTTAACCATCTGAGCTACAAAGGCACCCTAAGTATCTGACTCTTGATCTCAGCTGAGGTCTCGATCTCAGGGCCATGAGTTCAAGCCCCACCTTGGGTTGCCTGCTGGGCAGAGAATCTACTTTAAAAAATAAATAAATAATTTTTTTTTTCAAATAAAGGAAAAAAAGGAACAGAGGACAGTATTAAACCTGAAGAAATGAAAACATGGCAGCTGCTATTTAAAAATTCAATAGGGGAGACCTGGGGGGCTCGGTAGGTTAAGAATCTGACTTGGGCTCAGGTCATGATCCCAGGGTCCTGGGATCAAGCCCCATGTCAGGCTCCCTGCTTAGTGGGGAGCCTGCTTCTTCCTCTCCCATTCCCCATGCTTGTGCTCACTTGTGCTCTGTCAATAAATTTTTTCTTAAAAATAAAAAAATTTTGGGGGGCACCTGGGTGGCTCAGTGCGTTAAGCCACTGTCTTCGGCTCAGGTCATGATCTCAGGGTCCTGGGATCGAGCTCCGCATCGGGCTCTCTGCTCAGCAGGGAGCCTGCTTCCTCCTTTCTCTCTGCCTGCCTCTCGGTCTACTTGTGATCTCTCTCTGTCAAATAAATAAATAAAATCTTTTAAAAAAATAAAATTTTTAAATTTAATAAAATGGGGGCGTCTGTGTAGCTTAGTCAGTTAAGCATCTGTCTTCAGCTCAGGGTCCTGGGATTGAGCCCTGCATCAAGCTCCCTGCTCAGCGAGGAGCCTGCTTCTCTCTCTTCCTCTGCCTGCTGCTCTCCTTGCTTGTGCTCTCTCTCTCTCTCTGTGTCAGAAAAATACTATCTTTAAAAAAAAAAAAAAATTTTCAACAGAATGAATGGCAAAATGAAGGAAATTTCCCAGAAAGAACCAAGAAGACAGATAACAGAGAAAGAATGATACAATTCAGAGATTCCAACAAGCTTCAGTATCTAAATAATAGGAGTTCGAGAAAAAGAAACCAGAAAATATGAGAAAATTGCCAAAGATAGAGTATTTTTTAAATGTTCCCAAACTGAAAAATACATCTCTAGAAGGGAAGAGCTCACCAAGTACACAGCACAGTGAATGCGGGGTGGGGGAAGACTCAGGCGACTTGCAAAGGCTACCACAATAATTCTTCCCATCTAGTCTGACACACTCCTCTATGGGGTGACTTTGCCACTCTTCCCATCAAAAAGTGGCATTTATGTCCCCCATTCCTTTCATTTAAACTGGCTTCAAGACTCACTGTGACCAACAAAATGTAGCCAACTGACACCATGTAATTCTAGGTGTCAGAAGCCTTTACAGCCTCTGCTCTCCTGTTTGGAATGCTTCCACCAACTATGTGAAGATGCTAGGGTAGTCTTCTGAGATGAGAGACCACATGGAAAGAGAGGCCCAGTATCAATGGCCAGACATGGGAATGCGGCCACCCTAAAAGCACCCAAGTATTCAGCAGAACCACCAAATGACAACAACATGATCTTAGCAAGACCAAGAGAAGACTCACCCGGTGTCAAGAAGTGTAGGGGTTCTGAGATTTCACCCTACTTGCAAGCTAACAGGCTAGCTCATCACAGTTTCTTGGACTCTGGCAGAAGACCTAAGACGCCTAGGTCAGAAACAAAGGACTCTCTGACCTACAGCACAGCATCAAGCATGAGCTTCATCTATCCATCAGATTCTGCTGGCCCCCTCTGTCCCAGGGGAGGTCAAAGAGTGGCCCAGGTTTGCCTCACAACTGAGGAACCTTGAATTTAGGGAACCTCATCTTTTATAATGGGCTGCAGGTGAACCTGTTCGGTCTGGGACCCAAGGGCAGACACTTGTCTTTACCTGTACTAGACAGTAAATAAACCTGCTCTCTGCTAGGGAGGGAGCCACTACCTCTACCTTCCAAGCTGTTTGCTATATAAACATCCTAGAAAGGATAGTCAAGAACAAAAGCTTTAGTGCCTCTGCGTGCAAGACAAGCAATAACTGAGATGCGAGAATTGTCTCTCAACACCCACCTGAGCAATCACGGACAAACAAAATGTTTATTGTTCTAAGTCAGCATGTTTGGGCCATTCAGAGGACTATCACGAAATATAAGAACATGAAAGAGGAATTCTTAAAAACATTCATAAAGAAAACTGGGTCACAATAAAGGAAGACAAATCAAAGTGACAAAGGACCTCACAGCATTCTAGAAGACAGTAGACCATACCTTCAAAATCACAAGGTAAATTTTCTGCCTAGAATCCCATACTAAGCCAATTCATGCTCCCACCCCACCGCCCGGAAAATCTATAGTAGAATAAAAAATTTTTTCAGGTATGGAAAGACTCAGAAGTGTTTCCTCCTATGCACTGCAGAGCACGAGAGTCAATAAAACAAGTAACTCAAGAGACCCAAAAATGTGATATCCAAGGGAGAGAAAATCCAACACAAAATAGTAAAGTATCAGGATGACAACTGTATACCAGACCTGAAGAGCTACCAGGCGGAACAGGACGACGGGGGATTGCTAAAGTGAAATATCCAGGAAAGGAAAATGGAAGTGATCCATTTGGAAATGTCCATGAGTATTTAGAGAAATAGCTAACAGGCTATGACCTGTCTCCTGAACAGTTACTAGGTATTAGTGAGAGACACATGGAAAACAAAGCACATTTAAAGAGCATGGTTATTAGGAAAGAAAAGGTAATCACAGTACAGTGTGGCTCAGCAGCCTCAATAATGTGGTATATTGTAAATAATGACTCTCACTTAACCAAAAACTGTAATGAACGTAGAGAAGGCACAATAAAACTAAATCTTCAAACACTGTAATACAAAATCAAGAAATAATATCTAAGGTGGATCTAATATCAAGAAATAGTGAAGTATATTGCTAATAAATGCAAAGCTACCAACAGTGGTTCCCTTCGAATTTGTTGAGGGTATATTACATGGTAAACGATACAGTAGCAATCACTGGAAAGACATACCCTCCTTTATAAATCAAGAAATTGACACACTGGCTTGTCAATCATTCAATCAATCTGGTTTAACATGTATCAATCAGTTCCATAGATTTTCTTTTTTTAAAGTAATCTCTGCACCCAATGTGAAGCCTGAACTCACAACCCCAAGATCAAGAGTCACATGCTCTACTGGCTGACCCAGCCAGGCACCCCAGTTCCTGAACTTTTACCAACCCTTCACAATCCTAAAGAACTGACTTGCCAGATCCATGAAGCTAAGAACCAGATGCTATAGTACAGTGATAATGCTAACACACTGTCACTAGTGAAACCCGGCCCAAGGAGCCAGACTTTCTCTTACCTCTTTTTAAATACCACACATTTTTAAATACATTATCTTTAATAAGGTTTATTTAACCTTACAATACAAAAGGTACTCAATGAACTTGAAAATGTATTTCGCCGCTCTAAAACATCACTTTGTTAGTATAATGAAATACATTTTAAAAAATCATTATTTATGGAGCGCCTGGGTGGCTCAGTGGGTTAAGCCTCTGCCTTCGGCTCAGGTTATGATCTCGGGGTCCTAGATCAAGCTGTGCATCGGACTCTCTGCTCTCCTCTGCCTGTCTCTCTGCCTACTTGTGATTTCTGTCAAATAAATTTAAAAAGTCTTTAAAACATCATATTTATGACCAGTGTATCCATATACTTCTTCAGAAGAATTTATTGCAGTACCTGCTGTGAGGTATGTCCCAAAACCTGGTCACCATAGATGATGGGTGAGTATAAATCTGCAAGTTTCCCAGACTGGCTTTCTAAGGTATATCTCTGACTACTGAGGACTGAATTGGCCAAAGTATGATGCTAATATTTAAGGTATTCTGCATTTCTTGTATCATATCCAGCACAGAGATGGAACATAAGAACAATGGGAAACCTTAAGAGAACTGGCTTTGGATCAGAAAGAGCTTTAGTGGGTCAGTTCCACCACTGTTTCTCAAGAGCTTTGCACCATTATCCCATCTAAAAAATCTACAAAATCAGGATAGTAGCAGCTATCCCGAAGAGTTGTGAAGATTCAAATCATGAACACACCTAACATGGGTTTTATAACTGGCGTCTTATTTATTATTTTCTGCCTTAGGGAGACAAGTGAGGAAAGAACTTGGGATCAGAAAGGGACAAGTAAAGATTAATTCCTGGAAGCAGTGAGTCAAATGACCTGAGTCAGATCCAACCTATGAGCCCAGTTCCAGTATCACCTCTACATAAAAACTTCCTGAATCACCCCACTGATTATTTAAACTTCAAAAACATTATTAGAAGAACAGATGCTTTTATTCCAAGAAAACAGAGTTCTATTTATTTATATCTTTGACTTGGCTACTAAAGAGGGACTCCCCAGGAAGTGTATCCCCCATCTTGTTATTTCTGTAGCGCACTCAGCACCCATCTCATGAGGGTGGGACACACCCAATAATGTACAATAAAAAGAATCATCACCTATACTAGAAATGCACATTATCAGCTTCCTTTCCCATACCCTCTGTAGGCAATAATAATCAAATCAAGCATTCTTTCTCACTGAACCCTGGATATAGCCTCAGAACCCTTTCTAAATTTTGGAAACCATTACCAGTAGATCTGAACTGGCAAACAAGATAAACCCAGTTACCATCCTTGGTGTGTACCATTCATCTGACTCCATTTAGGCCGCCAGGGGAAAGAGTGAAGTAATCATGTTCATTTATTCACTCATTCAACAAATACTTATTGAGCCCAGACTGTTTTTTTAAGTATAAACAAGACACCTTATAGAGCTGAGAGTCTGGAGTGAAAAAATATCCTCTATGTGGAGGTAATGGGAGATTAGGCATGAAGAATCGAGACTTATGGCAGACCCCAACAGCCACTTCCCCACTTCTCTGTTAATAAAACCTCCAATGTGTCCAGAAACAAAGTGCCCCTGTGCCTTATGGACTTCTCCCCAGCCACGACAGTATGTACAGACTAATCTACCACTCCCGGCTATTCCATCCCCCCTACCAGTGAGGGACCCGTCCCCGACCAACAAGAGCTAGAGACTTACTGAGAAAGTTTGTCCTGCTCTTAAAGAGGGACATGAGACGGGATCTCTGGATATGATATTGTGAGGACATGATCTTTGAACTGACTATGGTGAACCTGGACTCTCTAGAGGAAAACCAGGAAATTCAGAGAGAAGCATCACTGAACTATACTTTACAATAACTGCCATGCCTTAGGGCTTCTTATGAAATAAGTTATTTGCCTCCTTATTTAAGCCATGTTTAAAACTGGATATTGTCTTAGTCTGTCTGGGCTACTGTAACAAAATAACATACACCGGGTATGAAGAGGAATTTATGTCTCACAGTTCGGGAGGCTAGAAGTCCAAGATCAGGGTGCCAAAAGGGTCAGGTGCTGGTGATAGCCCTCTTCCAGGCTACAGATAGCCACCTTCTTGCTGTGTCCTTAAATGGCAGAAGGCACAAGGTTGCTCTCTGGGGTACCTCTCATTAGGGCATAAAAACCATTCATGAAGCCTCCAGCCCCGTGACCTTATCACCTTCCAAAGGTTCCACCTTCTAATAACAAATATCTTCGGGGGTTAGGATTTCAACATATGAGTTTGGGGGCCACACAAACCCTTGGACCACAGAAGATATTCTATTACTTGAAACCAAAATCACGCCATTTTTTTTTTTAATTTTATTTATTTATTTGACAGAGAGAGATCACAAGCAGGCAGAGAGGCAGACAGAGAGAGAGAAGGAAGCAGGCTCCCCGCTGAGCAGAGAGCCCGATGCGGGGCTCGATCCCAGGACCCTGAGATCATGACCTGAGCCGAAGGCAGAGGCTTTAACCCACTGAGCCACCCAGGTGCCCCAAAATCACGCCATTTGACCCAGGGAACAAACAAGAGAGTGTTGAATGGCAGGTTAAGGAGATAAAAGGCCACATTCACTTCATGGGAGCTGAAACTGAGGAAATTATATTCAAAGACTTGGTCTGTCTTTTATTTTCTTTGTTGTAACAACTAACTTGGAAACCTAGAAGAAAGCATTTAATTAAGAATTTCACTTTCTGAGATGGGTATCCTAATACACTAGTGTTAAGACCATAAACTGGTACAATGGTTACAAAAGCTATATGGCAATACTGGTCAAGAGTCTTTTTTTTTTTTCCTAAATTTTATGTATTTGTTTGAGAGAGCGAGCATGCACACATGAGCAGGGGAAAGGGCAGAGGGAGAGGCAGAAGCAGACTCCTACTGAACAGGGAACCTGATATGGGGCTGGACCAGGACCCTGGGATTATGATCTGAACAGAAGCCAGATGCTTAACAAACAGCCACCCAGGCGTCCCCTGGTCAAGCATCTTAAAAATTTTTATAACCTTTGCCATGTGACTAGAGCCTAGGATTCTTTTTTTTTTTTTTAATTTTTTTTTATTTGTCAGAGAGAGAGGGAGAGAGAGCGAGCACAGGCAGACAGAATGGCAGGCAGAGGCAGAGGGAGAAGCAGGCTCCCTGCCAAGCAAGGAGCCCGATGTGGGACTCGATCCCAGGACGCTGGGATCATGACCCGAGCCGAAGGCAGCTGCCCAACCAACTGAGCCACCCAGGCGTCCCGAGCCTAGGATTCTTATTGCACAGAAATAATCCCAAATGCAAATAGTGTTCCACAAAACAATATGTTCACTGAATTATTTTTCAGTAAAGTTGTAAATGACCTATGTATGTCCAACTATGAAATTAAATCAGTAATAAAAAACTATATGCAAAAATTATGCAGGTTATTAAAAATAACTTTATGCCATTTTAAAAACATGGAAAAATTACACTCTGGTTTCAATGATAAAAGAATATAAAATTATCTATGTAGTATGCTCATAATTTAGGCTAAAAAAGTATTTAAAAAGACTACAGAAGATATGCCAATATTTGAACAGCATTTGCTTTTAAGATGGTGGAATTATACGTGATTTTTCTGCTTCTTTATATTTTGTGTAGTTTTCAAGTTTACTATCATGAGCAAGTATTACACCTTGATAATTAAAAATGAGATGGGGGCAATTTTACACATGATGGAATTTCTAAGCATTCATATTGGTCCCACTCCCTACCATCTCAGAATTTATTTTACCAAATAAAACCAAATCATATGTGTTCCATGGTCTATGCTAAAGAAAGATGCTTAACTGATCTATCTCAGTATATACAAATAACTAGTAGTTCACTATTGACATACTCACAATAAACAAATACTCAAGAACTCTAGTTCATTAACTCTACTCTATTTATCTGTAACTATAATACTGTATTCTTTGATTCAGAGCAACATTCCATACAAAGGAGCTAAAATGTTCACATAACAATAGATGCAGTTATGGTACTCTATAAATAATATTTTAAATAAACATTCATTCACCTAAAGCTATTACTATCTGAACTCATGATGAAATTACTGGTAGAATCCAATCTGGATTACTCTACCGTAACTGAAATCATGTAGGGCTTTAATTGCTGAACAAAAGAAAACCATTAGGATCTCCTGATTGGAGGCCATGAATCCTACTACTGATATGAACTCTGTAATAAGACTGTGCTGTTATCCGCAGGGTAACTTGCTCTATTGATCAATACCTTGAATCAGTAAGTGATGACTGATATTGTGACTAGTGAGTCTAGATATTATTCACTCGGAAGTTGTTTTGTTCTCCAAGGTTACCCCAACCAAAACTGTTAGCCCATTTAATATTTTGATATCCATTAAGGTTAGGTTAAATTATGTTATTTTGGGGTAAATTAAAGTTCCACAGGGTCTTCTCATCTTATTTTTTTAATCCCCCACTCTTCACTGGAAGGTAAAACAGATTAGGATAGCAAGTGTTACATGAACTGAGAGAGGGTTGACACTACCCTTTACAAGGATGGAAGAGACTCTCGGGCCTAACAACACATATATGGTTAAGGCACTGCCTCCTACTTTGAGGCACTAACCATTGTTTTTTACGAAACAGACTCTTAACAACAGAGAACAAACTGATGGTTACCAGAGGGGAGGTGGGTGTGGGATGGGTGAATTAGGTGATGAGGATAAGGAGTGCACTTGTCATGATGGATACGGGGTGATGTATGAAGTGTTGAATCACTATACAACAAACCTAAAACTAATAGTACACTGTTAACTAACTGGAATTTGAATAAAAACTTAAAAAAAAAAAAATGTTCAGTGTGCCTGGGTGGCTCAGTGGGTTAAGCCTCTGCCTTCAGCTCAGGTCATGATCTCAGGGTCCTGGGATCAAATCCCGCATTGGGGGGGGTCTGCTCAGCAGGGAGCCTGCTTCCCCTTTGCTCTCTGCCTGCCTCTCTGCCTACTTGTGATCTCTCTCTCTCTCTCTGTCAAATAAATAAATAAATAATGTCTTTTAAAAAATATATTCATCGATTAAAAAAAATAATATAAAATAACATAAAATAAAGTATCACTGACTCTAAGGGAAAAAAAAAGATTAGGATAGCAAGGAATATATTAAGGAGCCCACACACAACCAAGCCCACACACAAAACACAAATACTGAGCTTTAAAAAGACATATTTGGGGCACCTGGCTGGCTCAGTCGGTGGAACGTAGGACTCTAGATCTCAGAGTTTTAAGTTCAAGGCCCACAGTTGACATAGAGATTATTTAAAAACAAAATCTTTGAAAGCAAAAAAGAAGACACATTTTTAAAAGCTACTTAGCTATAAAACATAGCAACCGAGATGAATCCCAAAAGCATTATGTGGAGTTAAAGCAGCCAGACACAAAATACATACTATATTTCACTTACAGAAAGTTCTAGAACTGGCAGAACTAAGGCATAGAGATGTAAATCAGATCAGCATTTGCTTGGGGTGGGGCAGGGGGAAGTAGGCAGGATTGACCAAAAAGAGGTAGTAGGGACTTTCCTGGGGACTGGAAATGTTTGGTATTTTTCATGGAAGAGGTGATGAAACAGGTGTCTGTATTTATCTAAACTCACCAAACGTTACACTCTGCACTCCTTTGTTTTACGATCACAACTGTAGTAGAATAGTCATTTAAGTTACACCTATAATTTTCAAGTTTTTACCTAGAAAAGGAATCCAATCTAAAAATTACCTCCCTTTTCAAACCAAAGGCTTTTCTCAGCCTGAGCAAAATCTTCATTCATCTAGCTGTTCAGCCAGAAATGAGAGGGTGATTCTTGCCACCTCCTTCTCTGTCACCAAGTCCTGAAGGCACAGCTCCAAGACACCGCAAATCCATTCACTTCTCCCCTTTCAGGGACACCACCATAGTTCAAGCCACCATCAGTTCGTACTGGATCCAAGGCAGTACCCTCCTAACTGGTCTTCAATTTCCACATGGTAACTGGTCCTAGTTCAAAACCTGTAATCTGCCAGCATCACTCTCTTGGTCAGAGCTCTTTAATGCATTCCCACTGACCTCAGAACAAATTCTAAGATCTTTAACAGGACTCTCACACACCCTCTTATCACCTCCCCTATGGCAGTTACCAACTCTTACACAATTCAGCTCTCCGTGCTCCAGCCACATGACCTCTTTGTAGTGTCCTGCAGGTCAACACCTTCCATGCCTCAGAGCCCTCCTTAAGGCTGTTCCCTCAGCCTTAGGATAGGATAATTCCTCATCTTGCAATTATTCTAAGTTAATGGGACTCACAAATAATAATTTTCAAGGCTGAGAATACCAAAACAGAAATATAATCCAGAAAGCTACACAGAAAATTCATGACAAGGGAAGGGGGGCGGGTCGAAAATCAGTGTTACTTTGGGGCACCTGGCTGGCTTAGCCGAATAAGCGTCTGACTCTTGATTTTAGCTCAGGTCGTGATTTTCACAGTTGTGAGCTCGAGCCCCACCTCAGACTCCATGCTCAGCGTGAAGTCTGTTTAAGACTCTTTCTCCTTCTGGGGCGCCTGGGTGGCTCAGTTGGTTAGGCATCTGCCTTCCGCTCAGGTCATGATCCCAGGTTCCGGCAGGGAGCCTGCTTCTCTCTCTCCCACTCCCCCTGCTTGTGTTAAAACAAAAAACAAAAAACAAAAAAAACCAACTCTTTCTACTTCTGCTCCCCCAACTCGAATGCACACATTCTCTCTCTCTAAAATAAATAAATACATCTTTTTAAGAATTAGTGTTATTGAAAACATATACAATTCTATTTGTAATTTTCGTCCTTCAGCAAATGTCTATTAGGCACCTCTTGTGTGTCAGACACTGCTCCAAGAGCTAGGAACAGAACTGTCCATGTCCCAGTTCTCAAGAAGCCAGCAAGGATTCACTCCATGCAGGAAAGGGTTATGCAGAAAAGTAAAGTGAGGCAAGGGGGTGAAGCGTAAGGCACCAAAATGTGCCCACTCATGCCACAGAGCAGCGTTCAGCCTTATAGGGAAGGAAACTGAAACAGCAGAACATGGACAAACCCCAACGACATCATGCTGGTGAAATAGAGCTGGTCACAAAACAACAAATACTGCACGATTCCACTCGGGTAGGTACTGAGAGTACGCCAGCCACAGGCACAGAAAGTAGAACGGTGGTGGCCAGGGGCTAGTGGGAGGAGGAAGAGAGGCAGTGTTTCCATGGGACTGACTTTTGGCTTTACAAGATGAACAGAGTTCTGGAGGTGGGTGGTGCTGCTGCACATTATAAATGTACTTAGTACCACTGAGCTGTGCACTTAAATATAATTAAGATAGGAAATCTACAGCTATGTGTATTTTACCATAATCAAAAATTTTTGTAATATTGCCAAGGGAAAATGATTTCCAACCTAGAATCCTACCAAAAAGGAGTACAGGGCTGCCTGAGTGGCTCAGCCGCTGAAGCATCTTCCTTTAGCTCAGGTCATGATCCCAGGGTCCTGGAACTGATTCGGGCATCTGACTCCTCCTCAGTGGGGAGCCTGCTTCTCCCTCTGCCTGGTGCTTCCCCTGCTTATGTGTGCATGCTCTCTGTCTCTCTAACAAATAAACAAAATCTTAAAAAAAAAAAAGGAGTTCAGTATATAGCAAGGTTTCCTTCTCATTAGGCTGTTTTGTTAAGGCGGGTGAGAGTTAAGCACTTAGGTAACATAACCTCTGAGCAGAAACCTGAATGAAAAAATAGGAACTTCATGAAATTCTATGATTCTTAAACTTTTCCAAGTTTGCACTAAAAAGACTGAAGCATGGCAATGTCTTCCCTTTTTGAACAGAGGAACCACATGAAGGTAGAGATGGGGTTAACCGTAGGGAAGAAGAAGTTAGGGAATTACATGATACAATTTTTTATCTTAAGAGCTGACGTATCCTGGGGCACCTGGCTGTCTCAGTCAGAAGAGCAAGCAACTCTTGATCTCAGGGTCATGAGTTCAAGCCCCACACTGGGTGCAGAGATTACTTAAATAAATAAACTTTCATAGCATGTCCTCTTTCTCCCTCCAACCTGTCTCCCTACCTCCAGAAGAAAGAATTATCACACTCATTTTCTCAAGTTAAAAGATGAAAATAAGTGCCCAATTTCTTAACTGGTAGCTTTTAGAGGAGGAAGTACTCAATTCTTTAACTATTAATTGAGCATTGACAAGAAACACAGGACAAAGATAAGGACATAATTTTAGCTAGGGAAAAAAAAGTAGAGAATGGTCCCAAGGCTAATGTATTTATTTTACATGGTAATCAATGAGATTCAATCATCACAACATTTCTTCATAATAAAGCTCCAAGAATTCCTTCTGGTATACTTTACCTTCCTGAAACCACCAGAGTTCCATCATCGAGTAAATAATCCTTCACATTCTGTGGAAGTGGAAGAATGACGCTTTAAAAAAAAAAAAAAAAAAGGCATTTATCAAAAAGGCATCATTTTAAAAGACCAAACATAAGCAGAGAGAAACAAAAAATCAAAATTCAATTTTTTAATTACTTATTTCCTTTATTTTTAATATACGGTAGGAAATGTTAATGATGTACATTTGCGGGTGCCTGGGTGCCTCAGTGGGTTAAAGCCTCTGCCTTCAGCTCAGGTCATGATCTCAGGGTCCTGGGATCGAGCCCCCCACATTGGGCTCTCTGCTCAGCAGGAGGCCTGCTTCCTCCTCTCTCTCTGCCTGCCTCTCTGCCTACTTGTGATCTCTCTCTCTGTCAAATAAATAAATAAATAAACTTTTTTTTTTTTTAAGTACATTTGGTAGCAGCACATTGAAAATTAGAATAAAATGAACAAATCTTGTGGTAAACTAACTTCAGCTCATGTACTACAACAATCATGGTAAAACAAAACCAGACAAACCCGAAGAACCATACTGAAATCACAGTATGAAGCACATCAGCTCAAGAAAATTCTAAGTATCTGTCTTTAAGAAATCAGAACCAGGAGGTATTTCCAGAAAATGTAGCAAAAAAGCAGAAACAGCATCTGACCATCTTCTAAGATAGAGGGCAGAGGAAGACTTAGGATCTGGAAACCATTCTTTGGTTGGCAATGAGAGTGAAGGGCTAAGAAGTCATGATGTGTCTGGGTGTGTTCTGGTGGCTTTCTGTTCAACTGACTGCCAGAGCTATAAAGCTGCTTTAGTCTACTCTGTTTCAGATAATTAAGGGATGGCAAAGCCATAACTGGAAGTCATTTCAAAATCTCATGGGATCATTAGATTTTTTACTCTGTAATAATAAATCATCAAGCAATTCTGCCGCAGGTACATAAAAGGAACGCTATTATTTTGAGGTATGTATTCTTTAAAAAAGTAAAAAGAAATGATGGTCTGCTTTCATAGAGTCAAGAGAACATCATCGACTTATGCATCATCTACTTATTTTCTGGCACATTAAAAATGGTTTTTGTGGGGCGCCTGGGTGGCTCAGTGGGTTAAGCCTCTGCCTTCGGCTCGGATCATGATCTCAGGCCCTTGGGATCAAGCCCTGCATCGGCCTCTGCTCAGTGAGGAACCTGCTTCCCTCTCTCTCTCTCTCTGCCTGCCTCTCTGCCTACTTGTGATCTCTCTCTGTCAAATAAATAAATAAAATCTTTTTTTTTAAAAAAGGTTTTTGTGCACAGAAAACATTATTCATGGACTATTTCAGTTTTAAAGATTAACAGCTGATCTATCAAATTCATAATTTTACATTCAAAAGCCTAGTCCTTCAGGATTTTAAGGTCACCCACCAGATCTTACTATTCCATTTGTAAATTTGCTAAATTTTAACCAATTTCAAGTGAGCCTTTGAAACTTAAAAGTTGCTTAAAATTTTAAAACTCTACTATCAAAAGAACTATCCAATTTTATTTTTAAATATGTCAACTGTCTAATCACAAACAAGCCTTCCTAAATATTTACCTTGTAATGAACCCAGCAAACTAAACCATAAATGCAGTCAATCTGAGGTTCTTGCACACTTTACAATACTACCTAAAATCCTGAAAAATTTTCTTACACGTTTTCCAAGAGATTTTTTGAAGTTTATCTTCTCAGGGGCCCGAGCCTGAGAAACGCTGGCAGGAAGGCCAGTTCCTAGACATCAACGGTGGTTTTCCTGACCCCAAAGAGAGCACAGAGTCCTCTCCCCTGCTGGTCATGTCTCTAAGCCCCCAAATCAATGTTTTCAGAGTCCAGGTCCATCATTTTTGAGTTACACTCAATCAGACTCAAGTCTGATTTTTGAATCTGGACTTTCCCTTCAGGCTGCACCACCCCTTCACCAGATTCAAAACATCTTGTTTATTGTTGGATTCTATTCTGAATTCTTTGCATATTCTTCCTACTGGAGAGTCTTCAACTCTTACAGATACTAGCTGACATCTAGATCCCATGACTTCTCATGGGTCACTGACTTCTAAAGCCCCAGTTCTGAAGTCATCCTAATGAGCCTATCATGCATTACATTGTGTACGACAAGGAGGATACCAAAGTGATTTCATTAAGAACTGAAAGCCTATGATGAGGGAAAAATACAAAAGAAAAAAAAACTATAGTACAACATGTTAAGTGCTGTCCCAGGTGAGGATGTACCAAGTGCTGCCAAAATTCAGAAGAAGGGGGGCACCTGGGTGGCTCAGTGGGTTAAGCCTCTGCCTTCAGCTCAGTCATGGTCCTGGGGTCCTGGGATTGAGCCCCACATCGGGCTCCCTGCTTGGTGGGGAGCCTGCTGACCCCTCCCTCTCTCTCTGTCTGCCTCTCTGCCTACTTGTGATCTCTGTTAAATAAATAAAATCTTAAAAAAAAAAAATTCAGAAGAAGGAACTGTGCCTAAAAGACTGAGGCCATAAATAAGTCAATGCCAAGGAAGCTTTTCACAAACCTAACAAGGCTGTCAGAGAAGAGCTTAAGTCGGGTCATTGAAATCCAAGTGCAGGTGAGAATCCAATGAGGCCTGACAGATGTAAAAGAATTAAATGGCAAATTTCCTGTCCTATTCTATATCCTATTCAGTATCTTATATTCAACATCCTATTCTAGATCCTATTCAAGTGAATATAATTATGCACATACAGATAAGTTATTCTAATATAATTTTAGAGGTAAAAACGGGCTTTTAAAATCATTTATCATAGCCTTTATGTTTGAAGAAAGTAACAGATTCATGAAGTAAAGAGGCCTGAAGTTATCTAGCTAATGATTCTTAAGCCTGAGTCAAAGTCCTAGAACTTGTCAAAAAATACACCTGTATTCTTACCCACCTAATCATCTCTGAACCAGGATTAATAAACACTGAAAAATAATGCTGAGTCAGTAACAAGAATATGATCTCAGCATGGAAGCTGACAATGACAACGCAAAGCTAACAGAGCCCCCACGAGATTCGCCCAGACTGTGGAGGGATATCCTGTCATATGTGAGGTTCCAGTAATATCACTACAGAACTAAACAGACTGAAGAAAGAGTTTAAAGAACAGTTTCAGGCCACACGGGTTAGCTGTGAACTGTTGGGAAAATCCCACCTCCTGGTTTATTCTCCATTCTCAGCTCCCTATGAATGGTACACATCCTAAACTTATTTTGCTTCAGTGAAGCTTTGATTAAATCCAAAATGTAACAATGAACAGCATTTCTGTGTGTTTACTACATGCCAGAAACTGTGGCAAGCCTTTAAAATATTTTATCTCATTTAATTCCCATGACAATCCTATTACTTTCTCAAATTCCAGATGGGGCTTAGAGAGATTAAGCAATTTGCTCAAGATGCTGATGGAACCAAAATTCAATGCCAGGCAGATGGCCCTGATGCCAGTATCCAAATCCTAACCATTGTGCCCTCCTGCTGAAGGCAAAGGAAAACTACAGTTGCAAAAGGCACCTGAACAGAATGCAGGTCAGTTCAAGTGAACTCTGTGTCTGGGAGGTTCACAGAAATACCTTCTCTTACACCAACACAGATAACTCTAGCATCATCTCAGACCCAAACGCCCATTTCAATTACAAAAGGTGACAAAGACTGGAATATACTAAGAGAAGATAACTTCTCTAATAAGATGTACTGTCCACTGCTGCTGTTGAAGCTCTCCTTTCGTCTTAGTGTGACTTTCAACCACCTTCAAATGCAAAGATGATCTATCTTCCTTCAAGGGGCTCTAACCTCCAACTAGAAGCAGATTCTATGTATGACCAACAGGATGAAAAAGAACTGTCCTTTGACTAATCTCCTTAGGCTCTTCCAATCCCTTGGGATTTCAAAACCATTACCCTCTCTGCATGCACACTCTGCACCAAGAGGACAAAATGTGAAAAGGACAGCTGATACCTAAATACGTGACAATCAAGGCCTAAAGAGCGACTGGGCAAAACACAGAAAATCCTGTCCATGAATATGCAGTTCTTTGTCAATCCTTCTTAGTGAGTGAAAGCCTACTCCTTCACCATTCTCCAGGTGTTATGATTGCTTTTGAAGATTTGGGGGTATTCTCCTAGCTGCCTTGCCTCTGTTACCTTGAATGACTCCGTGAAGGATGAAACAGTTACTCCTGTTTGACCTGCAACCCAGGGACGGATTCCCTGTTGTAGGCCAGGAAAATAGAAACCAAATACTGTTCTATTCCTTTTCCAGGGATGACTTCCTCTCACAGTACATTACCAACATAACAGCATGTAACTACACTAACGTTTCCATGCACACTATCTTATGGGAGCTTCGCAACAGAATTCCAGGTAGAGTCTACCTCACTGTTCTCATTTTACATCGACTGAAAGCAACTTACGTCCACCAGCGGGTTGGTCGGTGGCAAAGTCCAGACCACCCAGTTCTCCTGATCACGTCCCCTCTCTGACTACCCTAACAGCAGTGATGGTGAACATCCAAGCCCTGAACTATCCTAATCCACCAGTCACCCCGCCTCCGACCTTCACTGAACCATGACATGCCCTTCCGCCTCCCTTAGCACACCCCCTGAACGCAACCCGAGGTACAGAAGACAAGGATCGACTTCATTAAGCCCCTCTCCTCCCCACTGAAATAGCACCAGGAAGTCGAAATCTTGGCACTGGTGCTCCCATCCGACCTCTGTAAGGCCTGCATTTTTTTTTTTTTTTAAATGGAGCTAGGACTCGCTCAAAATGTCGCAGTTCCCTTTTGCCTATCGGCCCGACGTAACCCCTCCTGTCTCACCTCTTGATGGTAAGGCTTCGGAACAGTGGATACCACGCGGAGAACTGACAGTGCAGGACATGCTCCTTCTTCATCCTCCAGCTGCCGCCGCCGCCGCTCCCTTTCCTTCCAGCACCCTCCCGGAACCCAGGTCTCCCGTCCCGGAAGTACCCGCCGAGCTATTTTGGCTCAGGGACTCTTCCGGTCCATAAAGTAAGGGGGTGGGGGCCTAAAAGAGAGCGAGGAGCGTCGCGGTGCGTCCTTTCAGTATTCACTCACACACGCACACAGACGCACACACACAAAGCGTTCCCGTCCCGAAAAAGGAATTCCGGACGTGGGAAGAACGAGATTCTAAGACGCGCACCGCCCCGGAAGGTAATTGTCTCAGGCAAGGTTACGGGCGGGGGATTCTACGGGTGCCGGGAGGGGCCGAGCGCACATCCTCTTATCACCGCGAGGTGCGGCTGTGCCTGAAGCAGTAGCACCGGGTCTTCTGAGATTGCTGCCTCGGATTCGTGCTTTCTTCTCTCGTCCCCCTCCCCAAAGGAGTACCCTCCCCTTCACCCCACACTTGGAGTAGGTAACTGGGCGCGGGCCAATCCTGTACAGTCCGCTCTTTGGGGACGAGGGAGGGAGTACTTCTGGTGCGTGCCGGCAGCCGCGCGCGCGCGTGTCCCAGTCTGCGGACTGGGCTCGCGTCCCGGAAAGCGAGGAGGCGGCCGCCGCGAAGGCGCGGAAAGGAGGGCCAGTTTAGTGAGAACCAGAGGCTGGGTAGAAGAGCTTGGGCTCGGGCTCTTCGGTGCAGAGAAAGCAGGAAACACCGCAGTTACCTGTTCATGTGGGTGCGGTGGTTGAAGCATCTGCAAAGGGGGGAATGGCACCTCTTCTTCGTTCGTGGAGGAGGATTTTGAGAGAGAGGGAGAGAACCCTGCCCGTCCGCTCCTGAGAAGGTAGAAGAGGAGAGAGAAATTGGGGGGGGGGAACCGACGAAAGGGGGGAGAGGTGACTCCTTTGAGCGTGAAATTCATTTATCCCAGCCCTGCCAAAGTAGCAGCCTGGAAAAATACAGCCAGATGGTATCAGTAGCCGGGCCATGCTGGAATCCTAAGACTGGAAGAATTCTAGTCTAGTGAAATCTGCAGTATCATTCTTTTTCCCTCCTCTTTTCTCCATCACTGTTATTTTCCTTATTCCTTCCGTATCGGATGGCGACCAGACAATAGAATATTTTAGAAGTTCACTTTTGTTTGTTTCTGCAGAAGAATCAGATTCTAGCTGCTGAGTAATTTGACTTGGGCTTGTCCCCGTCACGTCTGTCTAAGGGCACACATTTTAGGTACGTCGTTAAAACGGCACACTCTGGTCCGTCTGAGCAGTTTTAGGTTAGAAAGAGGGGGGAACCCCACCGTCTACAGGCCTCTTCAGAAAAGTATTCATTAGGATAATTATAGGATCCTCTGCCTATTTGGAGTTAGAAACTCCTCCCCCAAAGAGTTTCATGTTTTGTTTTTCTCAAAAATGTTACTGGCTAAGTGGTTTAGTTGGGAGCATCATTTTTAAAGATAAGTTTTTCAAAGCAGAGGTAAGTTACAATGTTGCAGTGTATGCTGGGGGAGGGGCGGCAGTAGTTTTTCCTAAGGACTTCTGAGATCCAGGATTATGTAGTGCTTTCTGTTTTGAGGGGGAAATGAAGCAATATTCCATAGATGTGAGAGAATTATGCCAGACTGCCAGATCTAAGGGAGACCTAAAGCTGAATGGAGCAATCAGTCCAGATGTTCGTTTTGATTTGACCTAGGAGTAAATAGGTTGCTGCTGAAGGAATTATTAGCATTGATGAGGCGAATTAGGGTAAGGTATTTTATGTTGGAGATAGGAATTAATAGATGTATAGAAGAAAGTAGAAACTGGGAATATAACCCTTCTGGGAGGAGTAATATGTTAACAGCCCAGGAAACTTGAGTGTAGAGTTAGAGGCAACTGCAAAGCATTAGTACAGAACTGGTTATTTGTAGAGAAGCAGTCAAGTTTGTAAACTTAAATATAAATACTACAGGGACGGAATTTGTTACAGATGTCTTTTATTTGGGCTATACTTTAGAAGTGAGTTTGGTGACTTTTTAGTATTACAGTTGATTTTTTAAGTTAACTAGTTACACATTTAACTAGCCTCAAAAACATCAACATTACAAAGGGATGCTCTGGTGTTGTGAATGGATACAGCTAAATTCCCTTTGATTATTTTTTAGCCACCATGTTTGTCTTTTCTTTACTTAGCCATGAAGTGTTTATTCTCAAGTCTCTTCAATAAAACCTTTACAACAATGGAAATAGTTGCTTTTTCTCATGCATGCCTAAAAATATCAGTAGCTAAATGATTGTGGGGGAGGGGGTTTATTGTGTAATTTTAAATTAAATAATGGAAAACATTTCCTGCCCTGAACCCACATGACTAATCCTTCTAAATTAATACTTCCATCTACCTGCTGTTTTTATCCACTTGGATATCATGTCAACATCTCAAACTCAGTGTGTCCATATTTAAAGACTGTACCACCCCTTTCTCCTGAAGCCCCAAAGTCCTTTAAGAACTTCTTCTCGGAATTAGCTTTGAAAACCCCTTCCGTAGACACTGGTTTAGGACAGGTAATAAAGTTTCATATGCAAGGAATTAAGTCTGTTTCCTTGCCACCGCTACCACCCTAGACCAAACCTATGGTATCTGTTGATTGAGCTATTGCAAGAGGTTCTTTACTGGGCTCATTGTACAGCTGTAACCAATTAACCCTCCCAAGGGTAATTAGTCCACAACCCAAACTAAAAGTAATGATTATAAATCACCAAGTAGCCTCATTTCAGGAAAATGTTACCTCTCTGCCCATCCAACCCCCACATCTGCCAGAAAAGAAAAGAAACTCGGTGGCTTTCCATAATTAACAAATTACAGGAAGTCTTTAGTATCTGAGGATAATTGTTGTCAGCAAAGGAGAGTTCACGTAAAGCGGATCCATTTGAGACGGACCAAAATTTTGCTATAAGTGGTACAAAAGAAGGAATGATCAAAATATCTTTTAAAAAATTAAGTTTTTAAAATTTTTATGATTATAACCAAGACCATTAAATGTAACTATCCCAATTGATTACTTATTTATTATAAATCACATGGCTTTTCTGTGTAATTATTCTGAAAGAATGTGGGATCACATCTTGGACAGGCCTAAGCATTTGATGCTTGACTTACACAGTCATAAAGTTATTTTTGCAAAAATTAATCCTCTCCCTCTTAATTTCTTTCAAAATGCCTTATTGGAAATATCTCAATCCAATTATTAAACTGTTTCAACTGCCTAACCTTGGTCAGTCAGAAGCTTTGCTTGTGATTTGAGCTTCTACACCTTTTATTTGGTTGAACGTAAACAGTGTTTACAATACTCAACTTTTATCTGGGAGAGAGTCGCCAGCATGTTATTTCTTGATTTTTTTGCTTCACTTTGCAACTTCAGCAAACCTTAGGGATTCCAATATGGTAATAACTGAATAATGAGAAGCCTGAGTGCAAACTCCGCTCCCACTTAACCTGAATTCAGCTGTTGTTAATAGTACTGAAATACCCAAGATTGTGAAAAAATAATCATTTTTCTTCCTCCCTTCAGTGGAGAATTTTTAAGTGCTATCCCCAAGAGGCGCTTACACAGTAGCAAGAGCTTGTGGCATGCCCGCGTTTTGGGGCTCTTTATTTGCCCGCAAATTTGGGAGAGGAGGCAGGCATGGAGCCAAATCTGTGTAAGCCCTTAGAAATGTGTTTGCATATGTTAACATCACCCATCATGTGGGGTTAGTTTGCAGGGGGAGAGGGTGTGGGAGGGAAAGATTGAGAACCACAGAGCTTGCCAAACTCTACTATAGTAATTTCTCAACCCTTCCCCTAATTAGTGTTTCTGTTTTTCATGTGGTTCCTTCCTGAAATGCTTTCCCTGTCTCGGTGTCTAAATCATATCTTAATATCAAATGGCCTCTTAGTAGTGGTCAACTTTTCAAAGTCTATTACTTTCCCTGCCTCCCAAGTGGATGTGATTTGTTGCTCACTTAAAACACCCTGGTATTGCTTTATCTCTGTAATAGACATTTACCCTTCTGGTTCCTTGTGTGTCCAACTATGAGGTCCCCAAGGGAAGGATTATGGGTCAGTTTGCACTTTCTGTGTGTGTGTGTGTGTTTCAAACATTTGAACTGCCCCTCTCATAAAGTCAGTTAACCTCCTGCCTACCACTGTATGGCAGTTCTAAGAATCCTGTGATGTCTTCCCTCATGAGAGCTTCTGGTGCCCTGAAAAAATGCAGCTAACATATCATAGACCTTCAGTGTTCAGACCAAACAAAAACTACATAAAACAGATTATGTGAGTTAAAACAGAAGAACACAACATTATGTACACGGGTATTATTTTAAGTATAACATGTACATCTTAGCAGCTTAGCAGCAAAATGTAAATGACTTGAAATTCTAGCTAAGGGAGTGGATAAAATTTACATTACACTTTACTTTTAAATCTGAAAATAGGATGGAGTCAGCTCAGGAAAGCTTTATCACAGTCACTGAGACAGGAGGGTTCGACGTGCAATGGAGCCTTGTTTCTTTCTGTACAGCCTTACTTGTAGGGACCAGTCCCCACATGGCACCATTTAGCTTCCAGTTTTGAAATGGTGCTAAAAATAATATTCTTTTTTCTGTTTCAGTAGTATTTTTGAGATGCTTTTATAATCCTGAACATTTTGGGAATCGCAGAATAAAGAAATTATTTTGAAATCACCCTTTTACCACATTTTTTGGTTATTTACACTGTCAGCAGATTGCTTCAAAATACTGTTGCCTCTTGGGGCTGATTGCATTCCAATTACCCTGGAGAGGCTCAGCCCTGCTTCCCACTTTTTTTTTCCTTTTTTGTAATTTATGTCTGTAATTTGTTGTCTTCCTAGCTCTCTAATAGTCTAGCTTAAATTTTTTTTAATACAGTCTGTTTGAAACAACTGTTTATAGCTTAACATTTGCTGACCAAAACTTCCATCTTTTGATTACTGAGACTGGTATAATAGAGTTTAACTAAACTGTTTAAATGATGGATCATCCTTCAGAATAGTACTTTCCACCTTTTGGCCATCAACAATGCCTTTTACAGTCTGGAGGCAGCTAGAGATAAAGATAAGGGGGCCTACTAGATAATTTAAATGCCTTAAAGTTATATGTAAATCTGAAGGAGCTAGTGGCCCCTTTGCCCCTATATACTCACCTGGGGATGGGGGATGACCTCCATTTTGTCTAGACTTTCTGGGAGTCCAGATTAGGAACCCTTGTAACAGAAAAGTTACAGATGATCTAACTCTTCTTTTACGAACTTCTGGTGGTGTTCAGCCTTTTGAGGTCTGCAGTTTTGGGTAGGCATCAGAAAAGTTATTTGGGGTCAAAAATACAACTTTTCAAAAGGAGGTCGAAATTTTACTTAATCCAACCATCTTGCATGTAAATTTCAGATTACATCGTGGACTAAATGGGTTCCCTTGGATGCCTAAAAGTTTCTCTCGAGTGACAGAATTAAAAGCAGAGGAAATATTCTTTCTGTGATGTATATGTTCCTAATAGGGAGGAAATGGAAATCTGAAAGATAAAAATCTAGGTAGAGAAAGTTCTTTTATCTAGTTCTAGAGACCACTCAGGCAATGACCAGTAGCCAGCCTTTGATTTAACCTGTGGTTAGTGTTCCTCTGGATCAGCAGACTGCTTTGATTGCCTAACGATGTAAATTATTTGCCATATGTAAACTAATGCTAGTTAAAAGTTTACCAGGAATAACTGCCTCTTTTGTTACGCTATAGGCATATAGTCACTGTGCTAAATGATTGTCTCTAAATACGCACATAGCTTACTGTTTATTTAACTTTCTAGCGTCTGTTCAGACGTCACCAAATCAAAGGAGGCTTCCCTGATCACGTCATGAAGATACCAGCACCTGCCCTGCACCTTCTCTACTCTTCTTCATCTTCCTCTGTAAAGCTTAAGAGTCTCTAATGTAAATTTTGTATATTCCTCAGTTTTCTCCCCTTCCTCCCACCAGAAAGTAAGCTCCTGGTAGGCAGGGCATTTGTACAGTGTACTACTGCGTTTCCAGCACTGAGGACACCCCTCACAGGAATTCCAGCCCCTTTGCCACAGGGTGCTCTAGCCAAGTTACTTAAGATCCAGTCGATAATTCATTTTTTATAAACATTAATACAATTTGTGCATACTTCTTTATGGTTAAACGAGTGTGAAAATGTATACACATTTCTTTCTGTCTTCATTAAGTGGTTTTTATTTCTTTAGCATAAAGTCATTTCTTTCTTCCCTAATCCCTCAAGTTTTACTTTTTTGGCAAAGTTCTTACTGGAAATTGAATTCCTCGGTTTACCCACAAAATAATCTTCAGGCAACAATGTTGATTAATCTCATGATACAACAGAAATACATTTAATTTTACAACAGAAATATATATTGAGTATCAGGCAAAATATACACCCAGTGGACAGTAAAATGATCACTTGGGTACAGTAATGCCATGTATATATTATTAGCCTGTTGAATCCAAAGCAAAGTTCCGTGAACTAGTCTCCTAGACTTGGTCATTCTTTGGATCTACTGTGGCTTTCAACAACCCAACTGCTTGTCTCTTGGGGATTTAAAGACTGCAAAGGTAATGATTGTTAATTGAGATGCAATTCACATACCATAAAATTCACCTTCTTAAACTGTAAAATTCCATGGTTTTTAGTGTATTTGCAAAATAGTGCCACCGTCACCACTAAGTTCTAGAACACCTTTCATCAAAAAGAAGCCCCATACTGGCAAGTAGTCACTCCCTATATTCTCCTTCCCCCCGTTCCCTTGGCAACTACTAACTAATCTGCTTTCTGTATCTCTAGATTTGCTCTTCTGGGTATTTCATATATATAATCTTAAAATATTTGGCCTTCTGTATCTGGCTTCTCTCACTTAGCATGTTTTCAAGGTTCATCTATCTTGTAGCAGGTGTCAGTACTTCACTCTATTTATGGGTGAATAGTATTCCATTGAATGGATATACCACATTTTATTTACTCATCAATTGATAGACATTTAGGTGGTTTCCACTCTGGGGGTATTACAAATTATACTGTGATGAACATTTATGTAAAAGTTTTTATGAGAGTTTGTTTCATTTCTCTTGGGTATATATTAGGAGTGAAATTGCTGGGTCATATGGAAACTCTGGTTAACCCTTTGAAGACCGTTTTCCAAAATGGCTGCACCATCTTGCAATCCTTCCAGCAGCATATGAGGGTCTCAGTTTCTCTACATCCTCACTGCCACTTGTTATTCTCCACCTTTTATTATAATCTCCATAGTAGGGGTGAAGTGTGGTATCTCATTGTGGTTTTGATTTGCCTTCCTCTGATGGCTAAAAATGCCAAACATATTTTCATGGGCTTATTGGCCATTTGTATATCTTCTTTGGGAAAATGTCTATTTAGGTCCTTGTCTATTTTTAATTAGGTTGTTTTTTAATTATTGTATTCTGAGATTTTTCACATATTTCGGGCACAGTTCTCCTATCAAATTTACAGACTTTTTTTCCCATTCTATGGATTGTTTTTTTCTCTTGTTGGTATCCTTTGAAGCACACAAGTTTTTGCTTTTGAGGAAGTCCAGTTGATATGTAGTTTCTTTGGTTGATTGTGTGTTGCGGACCACATCTAGGAGATCATTGCCTAACCTAAGATCATGAAGATTTACACTTATGCTTTCTCCTAAGAATTTTGTAGGTTTAGCTCTTACATTAGTTGTCCATTATGAGTTAATTTTTATACACAGTGTTAGGTAGAGGTTCATTTTCTTTTTTTTTTTTTTTTTTTTTTTTTCTGAAGATCCCATCTACTTAGCACAAGAGCGCTAGGGGGGGAGGAACAGAGAGAGAAAGAATCGCCAGCAGACTCTGCACCAAGTGTAGAGGCTGGTGCAGGGCCAGTGACCCCAAAATCATGACCTGAGGTGAAATCGAGAGTCAGACGCTCAACTGATTAAGGCACCAAGGCACCTGTGAGGTTCTTTTTCATTCTTATGAATGTATGTATCTAAGCCCAGAACAAGCTTTTGAAAAAGGCTATTTGTTACCCGCCTTGAGTGGTGGTATTCTTTTTTTTTTTTTTTTTTTAATTTAATTGACAGTAAGAGAGGGAACACAAGTAGGGGAGTGGGAAAGGGAGAAATAGGTCTCCTGCTGAGCAGGGAGCCTGATACGGTGTTAGATCCCAGGACCCAGGGATGGTGACCTGAGCCAAAGGCAGAGGCTTAACCCACTGAGCCACCCACACTTCCCAAATGGTGGCATTCTCGTTGAAAATAATTAGACCATATAAATATGTGGGTTTAATTCTGGACTCTCTATTCCATCAGCTGATATGTCTGTCCTTATGCAGGTACCCACACCATCTTGATTACTGTGGATTTTATAGTGACTTTTGAAATCAAGAAGTGTGAATCTCTTTAAAACTATGTGCCAAGACAATTTTGAAATTGAGTTTAACTAAGTTAGTCAAATAAAGACAAGTAGACAAAGAACTATTCTTCAAAGGAAGTCTAAGCAGGTCCTAAACTAACCTAATTTACTTAGGAACAGAATGGCTGTCTAGACTTACCCAGCCAGGTTCATTTTACTCCTTCCTTCATTTATTTATTTTTTAAGATTTTATTTGGTTATTTGTCAGAGAGGGAGCACACAAGCAAGGGGAGAAGCAGGCTCCCCACTGAGCAAGGAAACTGATGGAGGACTGGATTCCAGGACCTTGGGATCATGACCTGAGCTAAGGGCAGATGCTTAACCAACAGAGCCACCCAGGTGTCCCATCTTCCTTCATTTATTCAGCAGTAATTTTTAGGTATTTCTATACCAACACAACTGTGAGCAGTGTTGAACACTGGACAACATAAAGACAAATCTAACGTCGAGGAGATGACTTTGGAAATTTCATCCCAGGTGGGAGGTTTTCAGCCAGAGCAGTGATGGTAAAGATAGGACACTTTTAAGAAATGTTAGAGACAGAATTTTTAGTACTTACAATGGATAAATTATAAGTTGGTGAAGGAGAATAAGGGATTGGAGCTATCTCTATTTCTAGCTTGGGGTGTGGGGGTGATGGGTAGATGGAGTAGATAGGCAGATGGTAAGGGACTAGACTGCACTGGGCTGAGTAAGTGCACACAGTGGTATCATCTGTTCTTTTGAGAAGTCTAGCAAGGCAGAAGGAGAGAATAGGGTTGTGAGAAGGTTAAATGTGTTTGTTTTGTTGGGTGTATTTTAGGATGGACAGTACTTGCCATCTGAGATAAAAATTGCAAATGTGATATTACTACTTTAGGTCTCAGAAGAAACAGAGTGGGGTGCCTGGGTGGTTCAGTGGGTTAAGCATCTGCCTTCAGCTCAGATCATGATCCCAGGGTTCTGGATTTGAGCCCTTCATCGGGTTCCCTGCTCATCAGGGAGCCCGCTTCTCCCTCTGCCTGCTTCTTGCCCTGCTTGTTCTCTCTCTCCCTGTCAAATAAATAAATAAAATCAAAGAAAGGAAGGGAAGAAAGGGAGAAAGCAAAGACACTCTTTCCTCCAAGACATTTGTTAGGATAGTTGATGTTGATGGTATCTTCCCTGGAGTAAACATAGCGAACGTTAGGAGGTACAGTAGGTGAGGGAACTATAGATCTTAAGAGCAGTAAAGCACTGGAGTGGCCACTGAGAACTGTACAGAGAATAATGAGGAAATAGAAAATAGGATTGAAAAAAGACAAGACAGAGGATCAGTTCAGGAAGTCTAACAGCTAAATACCAGCTCGTAAAAGAAAGAACAGAGAGAATAGAAGGGAGGAGATTATCAATGAAATATTTCAAGAAAAATTCCCCATAAAGCACAGTATGGTTCTCAGATTGAAAGAACCCATTGACAAAACAGGGGAAGGGGATTAAAGGTACAAACTTACAGGGGCACCTGCGTGGCTCAGACTGTTAAGTGTTCAACTCTTGATTCTGGCTCAGATCATGATCTCAGGGTTGTGAGATCAAACCTCGACAGGTTCAGAGCTCAGCTGGGAGAAATCTGCTTGAGGCTCGCTCTCTTTCTCTATCTCCGTCTCCCTTGGTCCCTCACATGGTTGTGAGCACTTGCTCTTTCTCTCAAAAGTAAATCTTCAAAAACACAAACAAAAGATACAGACTTCCAGCTATTAAATAAATGAGATACGGGAATGCAATGTACAGCATAGAGAATATAGTTAATAATATTGTAGCAAGTTTATATGGGGACAGATGGTAGCGAGATTTTCCTGGGGATGACTTCATAAATTATATAAACGTTGAGCCACTATGTTGTACCCCAGAAACTAATAAAATATTGTATGCCAACTATGCCTCAATAAAAATAAGAAAGGGCCCATTTGAGATCCCAATACAATAACATCAACACAAAGACATGAATAACTACAGGTTTCCAGAGAAATAAAATAGGCCCCATAGAAAAAGGTTTGGATGTCACAGCAGCCAACGCAAGACAACTGAGCAAGGCCTCCATATTTCTGACAGAAAGTGATTTTCAGCCCATACTTCTATATGCAGCCAGGTTAGTCAGTCCACTTTGAGGGAAGAAGAAGATTTTCAGACATTCAGGGTATACAAAACAGGAGAATAAGCCAAGAATAGAGACTGGAGTAGTGTACAACATGTGGAACGGGACAGGGCCTGCTTCCGCAACAGAGCTGGTGCTACTGGCCAACTCATGCACAGCTGTGACTTCGATACATGTTGAAACTTGAAAGTGAACAGGCCACAATGTAAATGTGTTTCATTCCACTGAGCTGCACAATTTAATATTATTAAAATGGTATAACCACTTACCACAAGTTTTAAAAAAAAGATGTGTGGGAGGTAAAATCAGGCAGCTCATACAAGTCTTACAGTTGAGCTGTCAAAGGTAGATAAGGGACAGCAGTGAAGGGGTGGGAATGGGGAGTGGTATACAATTTTTGTACTGTTTCCCCCTTGGAAAGCTTTTAAATTTAGAGTCAAAAAATCCACGAATGTATGTGTAAGTGCCTAGCGCCCACCCAATAAGAGCTTAGCTAAGATGAGCTGAATCTGACTAGGATGGCTGAGGGTTCTTCCCTGGATGTTTCCTGGGGCCTGGGCCAGGCAGGACTCCTGGGGCAGTCCTCCCAGGTTCACGTGAGAAAAGCGGCTTTGACGACGTCAGAAAAGTTTTCCACCATTTAAGTACTCTGACTGGTGGCCTCTGAACAAATGTTTAATTCAGAAAAATAAATGTAGCCTAAACAAATTTTATTATCTTCCAGCGTGAACTTCCCGCCTGAGGACTAGAAAGACGAAGTAGTTTGAAAATGGAGAACCAAGAACCAGCGGATCCTCCTCAAAATACCAAACAGTCTATTATTTCAGAGGAGGTATAAATTGGTTTTTACTTCCCTTTCTCCTCTCTGCACCCCCCTTCCCAGAGCTGAGTTTAAATGAAATGTAGGAACTGTTGTTTCAGATGCTTGTATTTAATTCTTTTTTTTTTTTTTTAAGATTTTATTTATTTATTTGATAGAGATCACAAGTAGGCAGAGAGAGAGGGGGAAGCAGGCTCCTCATGGAGCAGAGAGCCCCAGGAGCCCGATGCGGGGCTCGATCCCAGGACCCTGGGATCATGACCTGAGCTGAAGGCAGAGGCTATAACCCACTGAGCCACCCAGGCACCCCTGTGTATTTAATTCTTAAAGACAGTTTTGGGGCGCCTGGGTGGCTCAGTGGGTTAAGCCGCTGCCTT
>NC_081562.1:137026860-137124572 GCF_022355385.1 Mustela nigripes
CATGACCTGAGCTGAAGGCAGAGGCTATAACCCACTGAGCCACCCAGGCACCCCTGTGTATTTAATTCTTAAAGACAGTTTTGGGGCGCCTGGGTGGCTCAGTGGGTTAAGCCGCTGCCTTCAGCTCAGGTCATGATCTCAGGGTCCTGGGATCGAGTCCCGCATCGGACTCTTTGCTCAGCGGGAAGCCTGCTTCCTCCTCTCTCTCTCTCTCTCTGCCTGCTTCTCTGCCTACTTGTGATCTCTCTCTGTCAAATAAATAAATAAAATCTTAAAAAAAAAAAAAAGAGTTTCTTAAACACTGTTTCTACTCCCTTTTTAGGACCAGGGACATAAGGGAGCAATAGTATGTCTCTGAATGATATGCACTAATGAAATGGAGGCTGTTTTTAAAATGGATTTTGGCTGTTAATACAAAAATTCTCAAAATTTTATTAAAAGCTTCCCTGGGTAGAAGAATAAATCATAATGTGAGTTTTAGGGTTTAGACATTTCATACTTAGGTATCACATCACGTCTTAGTTAGCTGTTTCTGGTCTCAATATCTGTGTTTAAGAACGGTAACAATCTAAGTTGTTAGTTGTAGTCTGAATTCCAGAACTAATGTTTGTGTTATATGTTATTTGATTTAGCTTTTAATAAGTCTCTTTCTGCAGGAACCATTGCAATGGATAAATTTTAAGTCCTTCACCTTGGAACTCTGACCTTGACATCTTCCTGCAGTTGTTTACGATTTTAAAATCTTTCCATGTTGTCTGTGAATAGATCTGCTGATAATTATTAGGTTGCTGCTGGCCAGAAGTGAGAGATAGGATAGGGAGGAAAAGGCTACTGCTTTATGTCCACAGTGAATCTCTCCTGTCAGTTCAGTATAGTGCCATAGGTAAGTTAGTCCAGGTAATGGAAACTCATTGTCTAGGGAGAACAATCCTGGGCCACCTGTCTTGGATGGGGTGGGAAACCCACGTGTCCCTGGAAATGCAGTTGTTGAACATGGTTTCTTCAGTCAGCCTCCCGGTGTGGTCGCTGACCATAAACCACACTGATGAGTCTCTGCCCACACGTGTGTGACGAGTGCCCAGCTCAGAGGATAGAACACTAGGTCCCCGAAAACCCCTCATTCCTGGTTCTCCCTCTCCACTCCCCTGCACCCTCCCAAGAGTTTTTCAACTATCACCTCTTTTCACCTCCCAGGATCACTTCCAAAACTCCAGAAAGAAGCTGAACCACCCTTCAGAAACAAAACTTGCCATACTTTGAACTGAAAACCTTCACACAACTACTGGGAGGGATAGGTGGTCACTGGGAGGGCCAGGCAGAGAAAATCTGAAAGAAAACAAACCTTCTAAATAAAATCCTCAGTTTGAAAGTTTCCCAATTTAATGTCTCCTTTTAGTTAATTTCAGAAGGAAAATGGGTCAAGCTTGAAAAAACAACATACATGGATCCTACTGGTAAAATAAGGTAAAGGATTTTTTTCCCTTTTGTAAAATGCACAGTGTTTGGGTTGTCAGTCGGGTCTCCATTTTGCATTCGGCATAAACTCTGATAGTGTCCTCATTATAAACTTGGTCTTAAATGAAAAACCCATTTCAGTGCTTTCCCATTGTCAGAATGTCTAGATTGCTTATAATCTCTGAATAAAATTACACTGTCAGTATGTTATAACAACTAATTGAGAATTGATTTTTAACACCATTCTCCCTGAGGAGGTTTGTATGAACCTGAAATTTGGAGCCAAGGCTCACTTAAGCTGATCAGCAGAATAATGAACCATCCAGGGTGCCTCCTTCCGGTCACACCAGTTTTTAATTTGTAAACTAGAAGGATTAAGGAGAGGATAGTACTGGGTTTGAAGTAAAACCTCTATCCTTTACACCTTGCTCGTGGAAATGGGAACTGGTGGTTGGGGAGAGGGAGTTTTGGAAAGCATTTCACAGTATGTGCCAGTTCCCATGAAACTATGACAAGACACCCTTCGACCTAAGTGATCACATTCCTGACACTGTCTGGAGTTACGTTTGTGCCTGAAAAATGTTCATCAAAATTTAAAAAGACAACAAATCGAAAGCACCCTCACCATTTTTAAAATTGGGAAGTGACTGTAACAGTGTAATAAGAGAATACGATGTACAGTATGAGGGAATATAGTCCGTGATACTATAACAACTTCGGTGACTACCCTTGGTGTGGTGAATATTAATTATTGAGTCACTGTGTTGCACACCTCAGATACAATATCGTGAGTCAGTTCTTCAGTCTAAATTCTTCAGTCTAAAGTGGGAAAATAATTTTTTAGTGTATTCATTTGGTAAAATCTCTGCAGTCATCTACAAAGCAGATTCTGAAGACAGTCTAGCAATATGAGAAAGGCAATTAAGTTGATAATAATATAGGAAATGGTAGATACGTGTTTTAAATTCTGTGTGTGTGTGTGTATGTATATGTATGTATGTATTTATAAGAGAAGGCTAGAAGGAAAACTGGCAAAATATTAGAGGCAGCTGTGTGGTAAACCTTTTCTGTTTCCCCAATTTTCTGTTTAGAAATTTTTTTATATTATAATTAACTACCAGAAAAAAAAGTTTAAAAATAGATTAAGCATTTCAATGAAATATAAAAAGGAATGAAGTGAAATGAGAAAATACAAAAATAGAACTAAATTTAGTATCCAGATTACATGATATAAATTCGTTAATATAAAAAGTCCATTTGCTAAGTGATCAGGTAAGAATACGGGTTTCTTTGTGAGGAAGTACATCTACATTCCGTGTGAAAGTACGCACACTTGCCAGTAGTAACTGATACCACTTTAATTACATTTACTAAGCCAGCAAAAGTATTACTAAGTGCCAGTGTGAGAGAGCTGCAGGAAACATTAAGCTCTCCATAGCACTATTAAATTAAAACCTCAAAATAAGAAAACTAAGCACACTGCAGTCCATCAACACAGGGGAATATACAGAACACTTATCTGATGTGAATCTGATGGGCAGAACAAAGTAGGAAATTACTAGTGGGTACAGGAACATAGTCCAGAAATGTGGCCAGGTCCCAGGCCTCAGGAACACAGTATGCTCAAATATGCTTCTCTCTGAAAATGTAGACAGATGAGAACCCAGTTGGTAGTGATATGGTTTGGCTCTCTTTTCCCTATAAAATTGTTTAAGTGTATAACAGATAAAAACCCTTAACACTAATTTATCAAAAGAGTACCTCTTGGTTTGTACCAGTTCATCTCTTCACCTGACTCCTTTTCCTCCGTCAGCATTTCTGAGTCAGGGATGTGCATCAGAATTATTTGGAGGCTTTTTAATCACATTACTCTCATCCAGGTCTCCCCTTCAGATTGCCTGTCTCAGTAGTTGAGGCGTGCACCCGAATGTTTACGTGGCCTGTTACCGCACGTTCACCTCCGTTCTCACACGTAGACATCTTCCCCTGACTTCCAGAGAGCTTTTACAAATCATTTTGTACTAGAATGTCAGGCTTTGGAGAGTGAATCTGGATTTTCCCATAGGTCGTGATGAGTAAACTTATGAAATGTTTTATCTCTTACCCAATACATAAGCATGTCGGTAAGGATGAAATAGCAGCCCGAAAATCCTTTGCTCCACCATATTATTTGTGGATTAAGATATGGAATTGATTTTGTGTAAAAACTGCTGGCAGTGTGCCCCTTCATGGATTTTTGGGACAGAGCCAAAGTCTTCATTTGTTTCCATTCCTGCCTCTTGTGTTTGTTGACTAGACCAACAACATAATACGGGAAAACAGGCTTTCCTATAGCAAAGACTCAAAAAACAGAATAACTTAGCTAGAATCAGAATTCTAGAGCTATAAGAAGCTTTTGAGATAACTTACTCTTAAGTCCATAGCTTTACAACTGAGAACAGTTTCAGGGAGTTTGTGGCTATGAGGTTGGCTGGTAGGCAGGCAGAGACCAAGATTTTCTGACTCAATCAAATGTCTCTCTCAGAGTCCCTTGAAGATGATTGGAGCTTTTGTGAGGCATTCCTGGTCTGGCTTCCTTATAAGTGCATTTATATTTCCTTGCTGATTTATGGCTCGTTACTGGTTATTTTACTTGATCTTAACCACTATAATGATGGTACTCTTTCTGTTTCCCTTATTCCTAGTGTTTTTGGGGTGGTACCTTCAGTTTCCTCAGCACTGTCTTCTTCAGTATTTACAACTAACCTTAAGAGACAACAGAGAGACCTATGCCAAAAGGTGTTTTGTCTCCTGCAACCTGTATTATTTACTGATCAGAATTGCTTGTTGGTTGGCTTCTTGTTACTAACCGGAATGTTGGGCAGTTGTGAGTTGTCATAATAGCATTTGGTTTTCTTAGGTTCGTTTTGACACATTTGCCATTAAAATTTGAGTATAACACCAAAAGATCTACAGTTTATAGTAAGAAAGGTTTGTTTGTTTTTTAAAAGATTTTATTTGTTTATTTGAGAGAGAGAGCACACAAGCAGCAGGGAGGGGTAGAGGGCGAAGTAGACTCCCTGCTGAGCAGGGAGCCTTATGCAGGACTTGATAGCAGAACCTGGAGGTCACAGCCTAAGCCAAAGGCAGAGGCTTAACTGACTGAGCCACCCAGCACCCCCAGAAGGGTGGTTGTTTTGTTTTGTTTTTTAACTAGAGTAAATATTTGGATTTTTTTCCATAGAAATTTGGCACAGTCCAACCCTTAAGAAGGAGCAGGTCAAAAGTGCGAGGGCCCCTCTGGGGAGCCCATGTCCTCAAACCCACTCCTCTGTGGGGAGGCAGACCTTGATGCCTTTCTTACCCTAGTCTCCAGCACCACTCACATGTCTTATTTCTCCTAGATCCAGAGGTCATCTGCTTCTTCACTCCCATCTGTTATTCCTTTCTCTTGAAGGGATAAGAGAGAGAAGGGGAATTTCCCTCATATGCCCTTCCCCTTCAGACACAATTACAGCAATAACTAGATTTTCAGGATAGCATTCCCCAGAAAGAAACAGCTACTCAGGGAAAGGGAGCAGGAACTTGTTCACTACTCACTTTTTCCTCTGTGGACCATTTCCCCCTTAGGTAAGGTAGATCTCATACATGCAAAAGAGAGCACTACCTAAATTTAATAATTCCTCAATGAATAAATGGAATGGTCCTGCTTTCTTCAATTGTTATTTTAGGTCACATGTAAATAACAGCTCAGTAGTTCCTATTGTACCAAATACCCTCTCTTTTTAGCAAAAACTCTGGACTTTTCATAGGACTGTAATCTGCACACTGCTCAGTAGCTTTGCAGCTTAACTGCTCACCTATGGATTTATGACCCAGCCTGAAATACTTCCAGTGAACGATTTGAAAAGCAGCTCAAGCGAATAACAGGCCTTGTCTTTAGATAGCACTCAGAGGGTTAGAATTGGGTGGCACATTTTCTTCAGAAGAATTTTCAGAAGCATCAGGAAAGCACAGTGGGCGTTTCCTATACCGATGTGTATGGCTGTGGTCTTCTTCATCATTATTGTTAGCACACTTGCATGCTTTGCATTTGAAAGTTCTGGTTGTAGACCAAAAACCCAAGGACATTCCCCTCTGTAATACCAGTGATTTTTTTTTCTTCTCTGCCTGAACAGAACTTGGGAAACTGTGAAACGTACAACCAGGAAAGGACAGTCGGCTGATGGTAGGAGTGCAAACCCGTTACAGCTCTTCATGAAGGTCACCGCGCATTATTGCCGGAGGCGGGGTTCTTTTTACTTTAACCAAGACCTTAGAGCAGTTCTCTTCAATTATGATCATTTATCATTAAACTAACTTTCCTTTTTGCGGTGCTACATGATTAAATCAGGCTGTCTCTTTTTTTAGTTTATAGATTTATTCATTTCGAGAGAGAGAGAGCGTGGCGGGGTGTAGGGTGGAGTATGGGGCAGAGGGAGAGAGGGTTTAAGCAGACTCTGTGCCAATACAGGCCTTGATATCACGACCTGAGCCGAAACCAGCAGTCAGACGCTTAACCAAATGCACCACCCAGGCATCCCAATCAGGCTTTCTTTATAAATAACTTTTGCCTCCTGTTATTTCTTCTCAGTACAGTGTTCTGAGGGGAGGGTATATGAATATTTATAGCCAAATATAAGTCAGTGTAATTTGAAGCCACATACTGTGTCTAGATAAGACTTTTAGAAATCCTTTGTATTCTGTTCAGAGGCCCTAGGTGAAAGTCTTTAATTTGGAAAAATATTTGGCCCTACATTATGATGGACCAGTTGCTTTATAAGTTGATGAGGAAATGGAATTAGGAGAAGACTGTTCTATTCATTCATTTCACTGTCCCTTCCAGGCATAAATAAATGCTTTGACTGCTAAGATCCTGAAAATCATCTCTGGTCTAGAGGAAGTTGGGCAGTAGATCTCTGTTTCTCCCTTTCATTTTGTTGTCTGTTTTTACTGGAAATTAACAGAGTAGCTGCCTTAGCTGCTGTTTCTGCCTGCCAGGATAGTTGGGGGCAAAGGGATAGCCAAGAGCTTCCCGTAGGCAATTTGTGTTTTCCAGAACGCAGTGGGGTTTTGTCTGTGTTTTGTTCTAAAGCCACGTAAAACGTTTCCCTCTTGGGAGAAAAGGTCCTTGATCCTAAAATTGTGAAATCCAGTGTAGCTAGCGTTTACCACAAACAGCAGGACTGACTTGATTCATTCTTTAAAGGAAATACAAGCACAGGGAGATGAATGTCCCTTCACCGGCCCCCAACCCCCCACCTCTCCCACTCCCATCTTTCGTCTGGCTTGCTTCAGAGTGAGAAATGAGCCTCTGCAGAGGTTAGCGTAGGCGAGAATGTGTCCTTGACCCTGGGCTAAGTGTTCACGGACGTTTCATTAGGGATCTTCCTTGGTCTTATTTCCCGGTCACAGGTGTGGCGGTCATCCCAGTGCTGCAGCGCACACTTCACTACGAGTGCATTGTTCTGGTGAAGCAGTTCCGACCGCCGATGGGAGGCTATTGCCTAGAGTTCCCCGCAGGTGAGTCTCTGAACCGAGGGGCCGCCAGACCCCGCACCAAGAACTGCAGTGCCTAGACCCTGAACACCTTTTTATCTGTGCCTGTGGTTCTAAGTAAAACAGAAGCATCCGTGCGGCGAGCTGCCCTGTCGCATTCTAGTGGCCTGCTAAGCCCGAGAGCAAGGCAAGGGTGGTGTCCCAGCCGACCTTTCCAAGCCACCTCTTGGCAGCATTCTCTCTAGCTTCTCTTTGAGGAATTGCATTTTCCTAATTTGTCAGCTGAGTTCATTTTCCATCACTAGTGATCCATCTCCAACCAGAAATTCACAGTAATAACTAGGTCAGACTCTTTACTGTGTAAATGGAAAAGACATCTTGATCTTCCTCTATGTGCCCAGGCCAGGGACATGGTCTTAATTTCCATTAGAATATTCTCTTGAGTTGCACAGTTAAGTTGAGCTATCCAGAATTTGAAGCTGTATATCATTGTAGGACTTAATGGGGTTATTCCCATCTGAAGAGCTTACATCTCATTTATTTATCATGAGCGGTATAGGTTTTGTACAAATTCCAGCCCGTGAGAACGCATACCAACTTTCCTTCTCATTTACCTACCATTTCACTGAACTTTAAAAGTAACAGAATAGGCTATATTTTATTTTTTCATTGCATTATTTCCTTTCGAGTAAAATAATCCAAGTTCTAAGGTCCTCCCCACTTGGCCTCCCTGTTAGCTGCCTCAGGTCCACCAGCCTCTCAGCTTCTCCCTCGCACACGATGCTCATGCCAGCATTTCTCTCCAGGCCCCAGAATCCCTGTGCAAGGGAGGAAAGCACATAGGTGACACTGTGACATGAGGAAACTGAAAATAGTGCCAGGCTTCCCAGGCTGGTGCACATAGGTGGTTCCGTCACCCAGGCCAGTGGTCCCACACCATGAAGCCATTTCTCCTCACAGGAATCCGTGGTATCCAGGCTGCAGAACATGAGTGCCGAGACACTCGTGGAAACAGTTGAGGTCTAAGTAAGATGAACAGAAGGGAGCTGTCGGAACCTACTCGATCTGCTGAGGGCTTTCTTCTTTTGCCCTTTTTTCTTAGAAAAGTTCCAAACCTCAGTCAGCTTTACCTGTACAACCATGTTCCACAGTCCTCTGATTCTTCTGAGGTAGCTCGACCGCAATTATACTAGAAGGAGGAGAGTTTTGAAAAAATCTGGCTTTCCCTAGCCCCCCTCAAATCACAAATGATTTGAACTTCTAGGTCTCATCGATGATAACGAGAGCCCAGAGGCAGCCGCTCTTCGGGAGCTTGAGGAAGAAACGGGCTATAAAGGTGATGTTGCAGAATGTTCTCCAGGTGTGTATTGCTGTCCAGGTGAGCACTCCGGGACAAACTCTTGAAAGTTAGTGAAGCGTAGATTCTTCTGTGTGTAAAAGATAACATAGATGTTCATTAAGCTCGGGATTCAGGTGGCTTTTGTCTTGGCTAGTTCACTGAAGAGCAGTCCTAGTTAGATCTGGTCATCCTCTACACAGAAGCCACCTCCCGCAAGGGAGCCACTTTGAACAGGAAGGCCGCAAAGCTAGAGCAGAAAGTGAAATTTGTTACCTTCCCAAGCTTCCCACATCCTAAGCTTTATCTTTTATTTCTTAACCTCATCCCCATGCCACGCACCTCGCTAGAATTCTTTTCTTGACATGGCGAAAGGAGTTGACAGCGTGACCTAATTAGCGTAGTGTCTAATTTTGCTCAGACTCACCACACTGAGGAACTCAGGGGAAAACACGAGTGCTGGCAGCGCGTGTGCTCGGCAGGCCCGCAGCCCTGCTGAGCGAATCGGGCCAGCCGTCACTTTCCTCACAAGTTCTGTGTTAACTGGGAATCATGAGCCCCGTTTTCTTCCAAAGATATTTAAGTAAGGAAACAAGTGGCATGTGACTGGGGTCCGTCAGGGTGACCTGTCGCTTCTCTCCATAGCCGTGTGTATGGATCCAGGTTTGACAAACTGTACCACACACATCGTGACAGTAACTATTAATGGAGATGATGCTGAAAACGTGAGACCTAAGCCAAAGCCAGGTGAGCATGCGGTGGGTGTGTTTAAGATGATTCTGTTGCGTTAAATATCATTCAGTTTGCTACTGATTTCGGTATGTGACTTGTCAGAAGAATAATGGGCCTGTAGATACTTCATCAGGGCTCCAGGCTTTTTTCCTGATCTTCAGGTCCTTTAGCATTTTCTTTCAGTGCTTTCTGATCTTTATGCTTTATAAAATGTTAAATTACAGTATTTCCATATTTTCTGTGTGGAGTTTATTCCCACTTCGTAAAAGGAGCCCCAGATCTGAATAGTAGACAATGAAAAATCTTTTGAGAGTCACTCATTTCTGGTTTTGTGTGTATTACAAACATGACATAAATAACAGCAACTGACTGTGCACGGGGTTCCATAGAGAAGTGTTTAGGAAACTCCTGGCTCTCTTGTATTTCTCAGCAAGTTTGGACTCGAACTTTGATGCCTCTGTCCATCCCTGTTGTCTCCCACCCAATGAAGGCACTGCTTACACACATGCACGCGTGCACACACACACACACACGTCACAGCTGTACTTTTCCATTGCTCTCCGGCTCAGGTGTTCCTGAGTGGTCCAGCCCCCACCACAGCTGATTTTAAATGCACAGTTCAAACTCGCTAATATGCACAGGACCCGCAGTGCAAGAGTCCGCTGTCCTCAGAGCACTGCCATTCCTGGGTCTATACCCCCAAAGCGCTGACAGCCAGTGCTCCCACAGATCCTTGCACCACAGCGTTTGGATAGTGGCACTCACAGTACCCAATCGGTGGCCTCTGGCAGGTGCATGGAGAAACAATGCGTGGTGTGTGTGTACAGCCCTTAAGGAGACAGGCCGGCACAGGCTGTAATGGGATTATCCCTGAACACTGTGCTGAGTGCTTCTTGCCGCCTGACAAAAAAGCGTCCGCAGGGGCTCCGGGCTGGCCCAGTCAGTAGAGCGTGCGACTCTTGACCTCCGGCTCAGGAGTTCAGGCCCCACTTTGGGCATAGAGCTCACTTTAAAAAAGGAAGGAAAAAAAAATGTTTTTAAGCCTAAATCTGGCAACTCCACTCATATGAGGTTGCCAAAACTCCACATATCCAGAGAGATATAACATACAATAAGGTCAGTGTGCATGCAGACGTACTACTTAATGGCTACCGAGCTTCTCTTTATGAGGATGAGAAAGGTGCTGGTAACTGCATAGCAGTGTGAATGAATTTAATGCCACTGAACTGTACCTTTAAAAATGGTTAAAATGGGGACTTTTGTATATTTTAACAACTTAAAAATACATACGGGTATCTCCTAGAACATGCTTTAAATGTTGCTGTTACACATTTGGAGAACAGAAATGGTTCTGTACTGTTGGAATGCTTTTTACCATGTACACAGATGAACTTAGCAGAGACACAAGTTTCTGCCGAATTCTTACACACTTCTAGTGTGTCTTGCACAGCAAGCACCCACAGCGAGCCTTTCTCCAATGTCGTCCTTGTGTTTGTTTTCAGGAGATGGAGGTATGTTACCCAGCTGGCAGTGGCTGACCGTGTGTATGGCTTAGCGCAGTGGAAATGGCTGCAGGCATTTTGTGGTGTTCTGGTAGGCCCTCTTATTCTTCAGCTTTGTTTTCACGTGCACTTTGTTTGTTTAGAATTTGTCGAAGTAATTTCCTTACCAAAGAATGACCTGCTCAAGAGACTGGATGGTAAGCATTCTTAAGACTATTCCCCAACTTCCTCAATGTTTCCCCATCCCTGGCCCCAGCCAGTGGGGCACTAAACAATTCCATTTCTGTAATTATATTCCTCCTCATTAAAGTCAAATACCGAAGAAACTGTTGTACAACTGCAGTTCCCCAACAGTAATTTTCGTTTCTGGGTAGCACAGAGTTTGAAAATGTGAGCAGAACATTCTGCATCAAGTGAAAGCTTTGAGTAGTAGGGTTGTTGTTGCTTTGTTTTTTTCCTGTGGAAGAGTCAAGATATATTCCTGCAGATTTGCCAAAACTTCTATACCTCAAATCTCTAATCCATGGCAATGCAGAGGCCTAAGCAGATCCCTCTCAGCTGATCTTCCTAGTGCCTGCTGGATGGTTCTCTGCAAGGTAGAAGTTAAAGGAGAATTTAACAATATTCCTTCCACAAAGACTGAGGTATATGAAGAGCAATACGGTGATACAGTGAGCCAGACTGGCAGTGTGACCCCTAGGAAATCACTGGTCATGTAGTTCCGTCATGAGGAGGGAACTACAGAGGGATTTGATAAAAAATTAAATAATGTCATGTGGACAAATGTGCTCTGATGAAGCGACAGTAGGATGTACTGTACTGGAGACAGAGGCCCAGCTGGGAGGGTCCCGTTTGCTCATTTGTAAAGAAACAGATAGTCTTTCTAATCTGAATATTTTAAATTTTTTACTTTGAAAAGTAACTTGAAGCATTGTTTGGCCTGAGGCTTTGAGGGCTCTCTTCCACCCCTTCCGTAAGAACCAGTGGCTTATAATTTTATTTCTGATATCCGTGTTGTTTTAAAAGTAAGTATAGTATGAGCTTCCAAAAATGACTGATTTCAGAATTCCCGGAAAGCGTCCCTTCCTCCTTTATCTTTTTAAGAACTAGACCTGAGGTAAAGAGCACCAAGTCTCAGAGTTAGAAACACTCACAGCGAAGAAAGCCATGGTTTACCCAGAGAAATCTCTGGCTGCCAGTAACGGACACCACGACTCAGAGTCTTTCGGGTTTGCCGGGGTCTGAGGCTCCGCCCGCCATGCGTTAGTCATGAGCCAGAACACGTTCCACAGCCTCTCCTCGCTTTTCTCCTTAAACAGGAATGAGAGGTAGCCCCTGTCTCCAAAGAGGCAGCAGGGAATTAAATGATAATGTTGGCACTAGAGGGCTTAAATGTTAAATGCTTTATGTCTCAGGGAAATATTCTCCCTCCCACCCAACTCAGCCTGCTTCTAGCCTTAGACAAGGGGAAGACAGAAAAGAAGAGGAAGGAAGATAGAGACGGACAGATTTGTAGAAAGAGGAAGGGGAAGAAAAACCATTTTTCCTAGCTTTATTAGAGTCAAAATATAGTAATCAAACCATTTATTCAACAAGTAACATTTGGGAAGGTATTTTGAGTTGTTTGCTGTAAGAAATAGTTTTCAACACTTACCAAGCTCCCGCCGTGCACAGAGAAGGAGGCCATAATCCTGCCTTCCAGGATCAACATATCTCTGAGCATGTTCCTAAACTAGTGGCTAGGAAAACAAGTGAGAGATCCCAAGTCTGATCACCTCCACCTGAGCGATACAGAAGTTCTCCTTAAAGCCCACTGTACAATGTAGGATTCTGAGACTTCATTCTTTCTTTAAAAAAAAAATATATGTGTGTATATATATATATATATATTTATTTATTTATTTATTTATTTGAGAGAGGGAGAGAGAGAGAAAGCAGAGAGAAAGGGAGAGGGAGAAGCAGACAGTGAGCAGGGAGCCAGACGCAGGGCTCAGGGCTCAATCCCAGGACCCCAGAATCATGACCTTAGCCGAAGGCAGATGCTTAACTAATTGAGCCCCCCAGGGGCCCCTAAGACCTCATTCTTGCTAGAACTCCAGTCCTGTCATGCACACAGCTTAACTTATGTGTAGAAAATACACCTCTCCCTAGAGGTGGAGAAAACGAATGAACCCTTCCATGAGGGATGGAAGAATCACCACTGAATCACCACTGAGCCCTATAACGAGCTATGAACAAACAATGGATCCACAAACTTAGAATGTTGCCGTTTTAACACATAAAATCATCCTGAATGTGTGATCTTCTCCCTTTACGCTTTTTTCTTGCTCTTGTCTCTTGCTGGAAATGGAATCCTGCTTATATATCCTTTCATCTTCTTTCTCACTAGAACAAGATCCTTGAAGGCAGAAAATGTCGTTTGCCACTTGATCTCTAGCATCTGGCACATAGTAGTAGCTCAGTGAAGACGGACTGATTGATAAGGGCATTTTCCTTGATGAACTTCATTATCTAACTTGTGTGCTTTGTTTCCTCTAGCTCTGGTAGCGGAAGAACATCTGACCGTGGACGCCAGGGTGTACTCCTACGCTCTGGCACTGAAACATGCAAACACAAAACCGTTTGAAGTGCCTTTCCTGAAGTTTTAAGGCCAAAGGACAGTAGCCATGTTTTTATAAATAAGACCATCAGGCCTCCTTCACTAAGACTTTGTATTCAGCTTAGCTTCCTGTAGACTTGAAATTAGCTTTTTTCATTAAATAAAAGCAATACGGAATACATGTGGTGATATGGTATAATTACAGGTAGGCTGTAGTCTTCATTTAAATGCTAAACTCCAGCAAAGGCTAATGAAAAAGAACATAAATGCAGATACCGTTTTTAATCCAGTTAATTTTTAAAAGTTCAGCTGTTACTTACCTAATGTAGTCCAACAGACAGGAGTATTTCTGGAAGAAAAATGACCTGAATTCCAAATTAGGTCAATTATTCCCACCCTCGGTCCCCATATAAACTTCTGTAACTAGGTATGCAAATAACTATTTACTATATCAGTGTTTAAACAAAGATTTTTTTTTTTTTTTTTTTTGAAGACAGACCTATACAGGGACTTTCTTGGTACTTCTATTAATTATCGGCTATTTGGAATTAATACACATCCCTGCAGAGCAGAGAGTGTAAAATCAACAGAGAATAACATCCATGAGAAACAAATATTTATTTACATTTGGCTAGTGTCCTCCTACCCACCTAACTACTGAAGGTAAACAAGCTGTTAGGTATTGAAAAATGGTTGATTCCATTCATTTTAACAAGGTTAAGAAGCTAATGAAAATACAGGGCCCTTGCCTCAAGCAGGTATATATATTTTAGAATTTCATTTCCTGTCCTTACCTCAGAAAGTACTTGAAGTTTCAAAAACCAAATCAATTTAGGTGGCTGGGTGGCATCACTGTCTTGGTGTTGAACCGTGACTGTAGCCAGCAAGGAGAGCAAATACCAGAACTCCAATACAACTACCTTACAGGGGAGAACAGGGGCACGGTTTCCAGCTCAGGCCATGCCCAAAGCCCCCATCACCCAAAACGTCTGCCAGTGTCCCTGGGCCGTTTTCTCAGCTTTTGGCTGTGCTTAGCCCTTGTGTTGACTTCTGTGGCCTCCAGCAGCTCCAGAACTATCACCCTTCAGCTGAGCACCCAGTGGAAGTCTCAGAGTGATGCTCCCTGGCCAGCCCTAAATCGGGTTTCCAGCCCTGCACTCTGGCCCCTCAAACCAGATAAAACCAGGACATTGATACCTAAAGTGCTATAATATAGTTCATTTGTCTATGGGGTTACTGTACTCAGTGTATCACTGTGTTCATCTCTGTATCCAGAGATGTTTTTGTGAGCAAAAATACAAGATCTAGGGGCATCTGGGTATCTCTGTGGGTTACGCTGCTGCCTTCAGCTCAGGTCATGATCCCAGGTGGGATCAAGGCCCACATCCGGCTCTGCTCAGCAGGGAGCCTGCTTCCTCCTCTCTCTGCCTCTCTACCTATTTGTGATCTCTGTGTGTGAAATAAGTAAAATGGAAATGCATCCCTTTAAAAAACCAAAAACAAAAAACAAGATCTAGTAGACTTTCTAGTTAGTTCTCCAGTTTCATCCTTTCCTCCTTTAACCAAAGGAGGAAACAGTTTTATTAAATAAAGGTTTATTTTCTACTGTTTACACTCATGTTGCTGCTGTAACCTCCTTTAACCAAAGGAGGAAAGGATGAAACTGGAGAACTAACTAGATTGAGTCTACTCTGTAAATATGGCAAAAATTAGGCCCCCAACTACTTGCTCTAATGGTGGTTTTCCCCTGTGCCCCTAACCCTTTAAAAAAAAAAAAATCCTTATTTTTAATGCTAGGCATCATGATTCTCTAGAGATCTTATTCCTTCTCCCTGAGCTTCCAAAGACCAAGCTCTATAATCTCCCTGGTAACTGCCTTCCTTCAAAAATCAAGAAACAGAAGGCATATGGAAAATACACAGACTCGGCACACAGACCAGTCTCCAAACAGACCAGCTCTTCCGAAGCTACTCCCTGCAAAAACTGAGACACCTACTCTTAAATGTTGGTGGAAGAGAGATCTTTGTAACCCCTATCTGTCCTTTCTACCTTTTTCTCTTCCTAAGAGTGCAAATCACAAGGCTGCTAAATCCTAGAACATACCCCTAATGCCCTTTATATTAACCTTTAAACGTCCAACACTGTCCTTGGCAAGTTAGGTCAGCTTGAGAGCCAGCAGTCTGGATGTTTTCCATGGCTGGCACTGGTCATTTATCAGCATTTGGAAGTTCAAGTTTTCCCCAAAAAAGCCCTATTTCCACCTTCTCTTGAAAAGAAAAAAAAATCACCTATGACCACTGAATCCACATTTCTATGGTCACAAGGGTCTGAGGCCCTGAGGAGATGTCCTCCAGATGACCACTGTTCCTGGCCTGCAGCCTTGTGTCCTCTGTCTCCCTGTAACTGGTTTTGTTACTGTAACTGTACTTTTGTTACTGTAACTGGCCTAAATAAGATGTACTTCCGCGCTTACTAAAAAAGTAAACAATGGGAACCCTTACTTCTGAAAAGGAGCCTTCAAAAATGAAATGTGATCTCTTTGTGGCTGAAAGACCACACCGTTTAAAAAATTATAAAGAACTCTGCTATTTCGGATAGAGGCTAGGACGACATCGGAGATCGTCCTGTTTTCCTATTCTTTCCAGTTAGTCGCATAACTGAGCACCTCTAAGTTGGTCCCTGTTTCCCAACAGTTTTAGGATTAAACACTAAACCGTAATGACGTTTGACTTCTTGCCACAGACTTCTCAGGATGGGTTTTGTATGATTGTGGTGAACCTATACAAATAATCTTAGAAATCATTTAATACCCGATTTTATTTTTCCAACACAACTGAAACAGTTTTATTAAATAAAGGTTTATTTTCTACTGTTTACACTCATGTTGCTGCTGTAAAGTACAACAACATACACAAATTCCTAGCATGAATTACTCATTGTTCACCCCCACTGAACTACAGACATTGCTTGAGAATTAGATCTTTGCTTTAGGGATTAAAAAAAAAAAGAAGAATTGGGGCTTCGTATCTTGAAAGAATATTCTCAAGTGATGTGTTGGAATTCGAAGGCATAGCCAATACAGTAAAACAGCACCAACTGCTGTCACTGGGAAGAAAGGAATGAAAACCAGGAGTAATTACAAGCAGTTGTTTCTAGGAACAGCTGGAACTGAAGCTCAGCGTTGCCCATCTGGGCTGAGTGGCAGCTGTGAGAGGGGACACGTCAGGCAGGGGACGGAGAGGGAGGGTGGGAACGTGGATACTAGGAGTTAAAAAAGTATAAAAAGTTAATTATATCTAAAATACAGATTAGATATAAATGTTCCAGAACTCATTAAATAAGCTCAAAAATACTGGAAAGTGGCAATTTGAACTACATTTATTTTTAAACAAGTGGGGGGAAGAGTGAGTGTTCTGAATGTTGTGTGCAAAACTGATCCACGTCACCATCTCACCGTCACAAGTGAACAGGGCAAGGCGGGTACATTGGTTTCCAGCATCACAGGCAACACTACAAGTACATTTTTGAACGAATAATGTAAACTTCAGTTTTAAGGCAGCTGGTACTAATGCTGCACACGGGCTGAGCTCGGCGCCCATCTCACAAATGGGCCGGTGAGCGCTTGAAAACAAACCATGAGGGAAGAAAAGGGGAACCAGCATTATTTGACAAAAACAATGTGTCAAAATTATTTTCCCTTTCACACACACAGGAGGAAATACTGGAACATTTAGAAAAACAAAGCACCCATCCCACCGACTTCAGCCTGTTCCTTGACAAAAATTTCAAAATACTGATAAATAATAGTGACGGCAAGCAGGATGCCGGTGCCAGAGCCAATGGCCCCGAGGAAGTCAGCCAACACTGACAGGGCGCCGATGCACAGGCCACCAAACGCTGCCGCCGTGGGGATGTACCTGCAAGACAGAACAAGTCAGTCAGTGCAGGGCAGAGGGCGCTGGGGCGTCATCGTCACGCTACACCGGCAGGGGGCCATCTGCGGGGATGATGTGCATGTCCCACGTGCTGCTGACATACAGATGGAGACTTTATGACTCAGGGAAGGATGTGACCTGGATTTCCAGAAACCAGTCAATAGCCAAAAAAAGCAATACTTGATTTTTATGGCACAAGATTGGAATCCTCAACGTTGATTTAAGTATTAAAATATTCACTATTTTAGGGGCTCCTGGGTGGCTCAGTGGGTTAAAGCCTCTGCCTTCAGCTCAGGTCATGATCCCGGGGTTCTGGGATTGAGCCCCGCATAAGGCTCTCTGCTCGGCAGGGAGCTTGCTTCCCTCTCTCTCTCTCTGCCTGCCTCTCTGCCTATTTGTGATCTCTCTCTCTGTCAAATAAATAAATAAAATCTTTAAAAAAATTCACTATTTTAAATAGGTCGTCTTTAGCTCACTCTTGTAGAAGAAGACTAAATTTCAAAATGCTTTCTATGTATCACATTTACATGACAAGAGGCGAATGAATGACCCTCTTTACAGGAACTCAATCTTGGCTGCACATTAGAATCGCCTGAAGAACTCTTAAAAACAATGGGATTGTGTTTAAAATACTCTAAAGAATGGGGGGAAAAGACTGAGGGAGATGGTGGATAAACAGGAAAGCAGACTGAGGCTAACCACTGAAGCTGGACACAAGTTGGGCACCTGGAGGTTCATTCTACTACTCTCTGCAACCTACATTCTAAATAAAAAGTTTACATAAAAATACAAGTGCCTTTCAACCAATGGTTCTGGAACAACTGGATATCCACATGCACAAAAAGAAATCTGGATCCCTATCTCACACTAAGCACAAAAAAAATTAGCTCGAGGCAATTCAAAGACCTTAATATAAGAGCCAAGATTCCTAATGGAAAACAAGAATAAATCTTTGTGACCTTGGGTTAGGCAATGGTTTCTTAAACCCTAAGAGCAGCACAAAGCAACCAAAAGAAACTGACCTTCATCAAAATTAATAATTTGTGCATCAAAGGACACCAAGAAAGTGAAAAGACAAAGAATGGCGAAAGATATTTATAAATCATAAACCTGAAAAGAGGTATATCCAAAATATTTTTTTAAGATTCTTACAGCGGCTCAGCCCCTGCTTTCGGCTCAGGTCATGATCTCAGGATGCTGGGATCAAGCCCCGGGTCGGGCTCTCTGCTCAGCAGGAAGCCTCCTTCTCCCTCTCTCTCTGCCTGCCTCTCTGCCTATTGTGATCTGTCAAATAAATAAATAAAATCTTAAAAAAAAAAAAAAAAGAATCTTACAACTCGGTAACAAAAAGACAACACAATTAAAAATGAGCAAAAGATCTGAAAAGATATTTCTCCAAACAAGATACACAAATAGCTAACTAAACGCATGAAAAGATATTCAATGTAATTACTCATCAGGGAAATGCAAATCAAAACCACAAAAAGCTACCACTTCATACCCACTAGGTGGCTATAATCGAAAAGTAAGTCGTGCTTGCAAGGATGTGAACTGGAAGCCTCATCCAGGTGGGCACGCAGACCAGTATGGCCACGCTGGAAAACAGCCTGCCGGTCAACATGTTAAACACAGAGTTGCCAGATGGCCCAACAATTCCATTCCTACAGGAATGAAAACATGTCCACACAAACCATGTTCAAATACGTTCTTAAAAGCCTTATTCATAATAGTCAAAAACTGGAAACAACCAAAATTTGCATCAACTGATGAATGGACGAACAAATGCAGTATAGTACATCCATATAATGGAATATTGCTCACAAATAATGCCTGAACTCTGAAAACCTTACACTACGTGAAATGTCCAGAATAGGTAAATCCATTGAGATCAAAAGTAAAAAGTTGGCTCGGGGGTGGGGAATAAGCTCGGAATGGGAAATAACCAGTAGGTATAAGGTTTCTTTCCAGGTAATGAAAATGTTTTTGGTTTGTTTTTTATGTTTGTGGGGTTGGGTTTGTTTTTTGTCTTTTGTTTTTTCATAATCTCTACACCCTATGTTGGGCTCAAACTCACAACTCTGAGATCAAGAGTTACATACTCCTCTGACTGAGCCAGCCAGGCACTCCAGTGACAAAAATGTCTTAAATTACATTGCAATGAGGACGCCTGGGTGGCTCACAGTTGGTTAAGCAGCTGCCTTTGGCTTAAGTCATGATCCCAGCATTCTGGGATCGAGTCCCACATCAGGCTCCTTGCTCAACAGGGAGCCTGCTTCTCCCTCTGCCTCTGCCTGCCACTCTGTCTGCCTGTGCTCACTCTTTCTGACAAATAAATAAATAAAATCTTCAAGATAAATAAATAAATAAAAATATATGACATTGTAAATATTACACACTTTGAATATACTAAAAAAACTTTCTGATAAATAAAATCTTTAAGATAAATAAAAATATATTACATTGTAATGATTATACACTTTGAATATACTAAAAACAGAAACCATATACTAAACCATATACTTCAAATGAATAAATACATTTGTATGTGAATTATAACTCAATAAAGCTGGTATCAAAAAATAAACTAATGCACAGGATCCACCCTAGACCAAATAAATCTCAATTCCTAGAGATGGAATATCAGGACTTTTTAAAAGCTCCCAGGGGATTTTATGTGCAGCCAGACAATGAGGACCTCCCATCAAGAACATTTTAATACTGGGCTGAGCAGTGAAGGGAACACAATTTTAAAAAATAATTTAGATGTCAATTTTGATGGGGAACAATTTTAGAGAACAATTCAGTATTATGTTAAATTTTGGTTCTTCTGTGTGAAATAGAAAAACATGATTCATATGCAAACAGGATAACATCTGACAATAAATTAAAGATTGAAAAACCAAATACATGTGTATGTATGTACACACATACACACATCAAGGATTAAATTTCATGACCTTACCTATTAAGCTCATGAACCATAGAGGTATCTCTGTGGCCCCTCATTACCATTTGCTGTTCTTTAAGCTGCTTAGCTACCTGCCAAGAGAAGAACAACTTTGAAAATCGAACTGTAAATATTTCAGTTTACTATCTACTAGGTGTAAAGTGCTTTCCACACACTAATAAATCAAATAAAGACCCTTAAGTAGGCACTGTCATACCATTCCCATTACATCTGAGGCTCAGTGGTGCACACCACCTATCACCCACACATTAAACCAGTGTTTCTCAGTCTTCTATTTATCATCCCCCTAAAACAGAAATTAAATACTAAGGAGTAAGAATTTGTTGGGAAGGGTTAAGAATGTATGACTTAAAAGCTTAAATTATAAAAATAATTAAGAGTGTTTCAATTACAACTTTGAAATTAAAAACGTTTATTTTCAAATACAACAAATACTTACATCTTTGGCTGAGGAACCAGACACCTCTATCCATGTCTTAGAAAAGAATGCACATGATCCCAACATGAAGATGATATAAACAACCACATGGACAGGATCCTCAAATATGGCGCCCATGGACTCAGGAGGAGAAAGATAGTAACAAAGCCCTCCTACTGGGTAAGAACGAGCAGGTCCTCCCCCACTGACATCCTACAGAACAAGAATAAAAAGGAAAGATGGTGAACCCAACTGGTCAAGATACATTTTTATGACTTTTCAAACTCCTCAAAAATTATGGCAATGCTTTCAACTCAAAGCCCCTAGAGTTAACAATTCTGTATAACTTAAAGATTTACTTTTGTGTCTAATATCTTCACTCCTTCAAAATTATATGGTGAGCATCTACTATATAAAAGACATTGTGGGGGCGCCTGGGTAGCTCAGACGGTTAAAGCTTCTGCCTTCGGCTCAGGCCACAATCCCAGGATCCTGGGATCGAGCCCCGCATCAGGCTCTGCCTGCTTCCCTCCCTCCCCCCAACCTGTCTCTCTGCCTACTTGTGATCTCTGTCTGTCAAACAAACAAACAAACAAATAAATAAATAAATGACATTGTGAATATATTATTAATAGAAGAATGATCTTTTAAAAACCAACATTATAATACATTTACAAAAAAAACCTTCCTTCTTTTCCTAAAGACAGGAATATGATGACATTTACATTCCATCTCTGATTACATGTAGAATCTGAAACTTTCTGCACTATACAAGAGTATGCAACATACTCTTTCACTTCGAAGTATTCTATGAAGAATAAAATCAAATGGTCAATAATATTGACAGATGTGCTCGCTTCGGCAGCACATATACTAAAATAATATTGACAGATGACTAATAACTGCCTAAACTTTATACTTTTTGTAAGAAATGTATAAAGAAATAGTCCTTTAATATTTAAAATAGGATTTTTATCCAGACCAACATTTAAGAATTTTTATACGAACAGAACCGGGAACAGTGTTAAGTTTTCAGGCATAAGGGGTGGGAGAGCAATTTTTGCCTGCAATGATTAAAATGTCTGGTTCCTGAATATACATTTCAAGATGATTTCTTTACTGTGCCCCTAAAATCACTAATCCCCAATCAAAAGCACTGTTTATAGACATAATTCAATTTCTCAGTAATTCTCTCATTAAAAAGGAACTTAGTTAAGATCACAACACAATCTATACACAAACTACTCAATACATTTACTGCTATTAAATTATTACAGTCATAATTTCTGATGGATTATTAGCTCACAAAGGGAAGGACCACATCTTCCCTCATTACAGGTAATCACATTTCCATTACATGAGTGGAGAAAGAGTACTGTGGATAAACGAAATCCTACTTCCTTCAACTAACACTCAAGAGTTACTGTCTTACCCTGTTAACTTAAAAAAAGAAAAAAAAAATGACCTTTATTGTAGAAGCAGAAAGATCTGTCACTGTAACTTACAATGTAACAGGGAGCATATGAAGATAAAGGCATAGAATAAGCACATTTCAGAAACAGTGACTATAAAAAATAACAGTTGTTAAAATACAAGTTGTACAACTACATATTCTGAAGAAGAATAAAAGACCATGGTCTCTTTTAATTTTATAGTTTTAAAAGAGGAAAAAAATGCTCCTTTGTCATATGACAGAATTTAAACCAATTAAAATTCAATCCGACAATAACTCACACTTCAGTAACAACAGGGCTGGACTGCTTTGGAAGAAGCTATGATGACAGGATCTATAAAGGGAAGTCAGAAAGTCCTGGATTCTATTTCTAGTAACTCTGTGCTCTCTCCGGTCTAGTAATCACATGCCTCTCTCTAGCCCAGTTAATCACAACTAGTTTATTGCCACTCAGGCCATGAAAAATGGGGGTAAAACATCTTTCCAAAGAAATGATAAACTCTGCAACAAGTAAGTGAATCTGAAAAGTGAATCTGAAGCAACTGCTTCAATTATGGCTCATCTCTTTCAGTTACAAAATATAACCATGAAATGCAAATTACAATAAATATGAATGCTTAGAATAAATAACAAAATACTCACAGCCCACTGTCCTAGTAAATTTACTAAAAAGTTGCCACTAAATCGAACAGACAGCATCTGGGAAATAACATACAGGTTTGACACTAAGGCCGACTGGAGAATAATGGGAATGTTCGAGGTATAGAAGAGCTTGATGGGATAGCTACTGTACTGTCCTCGATACCGGGCCGACTTGATGGGCAAGTCAACACGAAATCCCTAAAAAATGAAAATGAAGAGGAAGTAAGAGTTACTGCACATCTCAACTAAAGAACACAGATGACAGGCAGAACAATACAGTGGGGAATGTGAGAAGCAACACTAACATTTTCCCTGCTACACACACACACACACACACACACACACACACACACGCTGAAATGTAACTCTTGTTCTATGCCATCACCACCAATATTTTGCACCTCAGTTGAAAGAACAGAATTATTTGCTTGACTAGACTCTGCAACACTGACTTGTCAGATACTGACATTTCAAATAGCATTCTTTTCTTTAAAAGCAAAATAAAAATCCACATCCCCCTGACTCCAGTGAAGAAAGTATACGTACCTGAAAATATATAACAACGGCAAACACAAAGACCGTAGCGATGAGGTTCATGAGATTGGGTAAATTCTGACGATAGAAAGCTTCCCTTAAAGCTCGGACCTTGTCTGTCCTGGTGGCCAGTAAATGAAAGAGCGCTATGACTGCACCCTCAAACTCGGTACCTGATAAATCAAGAGACAAATTCACTGTAGACTCTTTCTCCAGAGCTCTCCCTAAGATCAAACAAATAACCTTGAAACTCCAGTACATGGCAAAAATAGGAATCAAAATCATTCATCAATGTTTACTCTATAAATCAGCCATGTGTGGGGCTTCTAAAAATCTTTACATCATGGAGGCAAATGTATCTTTTTTAGCACCAATCTCAAGTTTTCTCAAGAGACTATTCTTGACGAAAACAGCTAAAGGAGAATAAGCCTAAGCAAATATTTAGGTCATAATGATTTGCCTCTCCTTTACTTTAGGGAAGAGAAAGGGAGGGGAGAAAGCGGCAGCAAAGCAGAATAAAGATGTCAGAATCAAAAGATCTATGTCACTCTATCGAGCTGGCTTTTAAGTTTATTTTACCAAGAATACTAATAAAGCCATCATTGCTCTTTTCTTAAGGCTGGGATCAGTTTAGCCGTTAACTGTTATGAAGCTTGGATGGCATCGAAGACAAATGGAGATGGGCAAGGGGAAAGACAGAATGAAGGATTTCAAAATTTAGTTGCTACTGAAAGCCAAGGAGAGTGGCAGCAAAAGTATTAGTGCTCCCTGATGATACAATAAATAATAGTGTTTTCATTTGAAAAATCTTAATCCACTACCTTTTCCTCCCCCTGGAAATGCGGAAATCGGTCAAATCAATGACTTCTGCGGCAATGGCTTAAATAACATTTTTAAAAGCTTGTTTGCAACCACTGAAATTTTCAACGAGCAGAGGCTACTATTTAGATATGATTCTTTCTGAAGTACTATTTCATACTCCACAAACTCTGCTGCTTAACTCTTGAGCAATTAGCACCAGATGTCCCCTGGGACAGCAAACCAGGATGTTTACAGGCACGTCCTGCTCCGTGATAGGTTACTTTCCAGCACACATCCAGCAAAACTCGTGCAGTTGCAGTCACTGTGCAATGTACCTCTGCCAGTGTTAATAGTAGTGGGACTAAAGGCCTTCCAGACAATGGTTTCACAGATGTTGGTGGCAATAAAGAGGGAAATACCAGACCCCAAGCCGTAACCCTTCTGTAGCAGCTCATCTAACAGCAGCACAATCAAACCAGCAACAAACAACTGTGGGGAAAGAAATGCAAGTAAGCTGAAGCAAGAATAAACTCAAGAAAGGGGAAGGTGAACACCATTGACTATTTTCAAAGTACAGGCATTTTTAATAGTAAAACCCACTTGTTGCAATATCACTGTTATTACTCTCTGCATCTTTTTAAACCCCACTTTTGTCAGAAGTCATTTCTGCAAATCAGATGGGTGGAAACATCATTACATTATAAAGCAGACATTTTGACCTTTAAAGTATTTTTTATAAACCATTTGAATAGTGTTTTGTACAATGTTTAAATAAGGCCTATTAAAAGCACTCTAAAGCAAAAATGTTCAAACTTGTTCAATTTAGGACAGCAAAACACTGAAAACATTCCAAGTAGTTCCAAGGAAGTGAAAAACCAAATGAAATATGGTAGAATAACAAGACGCAATTGCATACTGCCACTAAAGGAAAAGTGTGTAAACCATGCTGATACACTTTTAAGGTATTATGCATAATACTTGAGTAATTATATTACATATACAGTTACCAGTGAACAACACAGGTCTGAACTACACAAGTCCACAAATACACAGGCTTGGTTTTTTTTTAAATAAATACACTGCAGTACTATAAATGTATTTTCTCTTCCTTCTGATTTTCTTAATAACATCTTTTCTCTAGCTTACTACATAGTATAAATATGGTATATAACATATAAAATGTGTGTTAATCAACCACCTATGCTATTGACAAGGCTACAGGTAAATAGTGGGCTGTTAGTAGTTAAGTTTTGAGGGAGTCTAAAGTTATATGTGGTTTACAACTGCATGAGCGGGATCAGCACCCCAACCTTAACCATAGGTGTTAAGGCTCACCTATAATATATAGAGAGAATAACTCAAAAAGAGCACAAATTAATATGTATAGAGATTATAACAATGTCAAAAATGCACTCCATACATACAATGACAAAGACTGAATGTAAATTTAAAGACAAGGATTTGCCAGGTTCTTAAGCTCATCCTTTTTTTAAAAAATAAAAGCATAATAACTTTAGTTTATGTGAAATTGAAAATTCTTAATTTTCTCCTTGGAGAAGACATTTCTGTAAAAGCATACACCAATTAAAAATAATCCATAGCCTTGCAAGTGACCTCCACAGTCATGTCTTCCCTGCACTGCAGTAACCTGATCAAGAGGGAAAGAAAAGATGCTTCTAGGCCTCCAACCTCACACCTGTCCCCATTTTAGAAACCCCATCCTACGTAAGTGAGGAAATGCCACCTGCCTTCTGCCCAGCTCTGCAGCCTCCCACCCTCTTACTCGGTTTACCTGACATCCCCCGTTACAAAAGGAGCAAACTACAGAACACCATTTTAAGCATGCTTACCTTCAGCAGTTTTTTTTTCCCCTTAACTGTCATTTTAGTGGTTGTACAGAGCCTAAACTGTCTATTGCAGTCTTTTAGTTTGACTTTCAAAGGATTGGAAAAAGGGTGCAATTCTTCAAACTTCTAAGAATGCTCATGAATCCTTTACTGTTTGAAAACCAAGCTTAACACTTTGACAAGACAAAAGAGAAGTCAGGATTTAGTACTGAGATTTTAATTTGACCACAATTATGTAAAAAGTAATTAAATACTCCCAATTAGAGAACCAACCTTGTGCAGGGACTAACTGCTGTCCTCAAACTACCAGCCCACCAAAAAGTATGATCGTGGGCTTCTGATTAAATGATCTTTCAGAGTCATAAAGTCACTCTGAAATACCTGTAATTCTCCAAACCACGTGTTCAGACCAATAACCATCGGACTACAGAGTGATTTATGTATGTCCTGTGAAAATCAAACTCATATTTTTCTAACCAGAGAAAAGAGAAGTCTAAATGAGAAATCATTTCCAAAATCTAAAGAATGAGATAAAAGACCATAAAAAGCATGTGAACTATACCTCTGAGGTGGGAGATGCTGAGAAACCAAGAAGCTAGAGCATCTCATTGACTACCATACTGACAGAGACTCAATGCTATGGGCACGTACTTGTGCAATGTGTAACAGGTAGAAATCTCTAAATCAGGCATAAAAATAACTCTTTACATTTTAATTCTGCTTGTGCATGCACACACATGCACGCAATTGTACAACATGATACTTACCTTTCCTGCGTGCCATGCACACTGGTATTTTCTATTCTGTTATTTTAATCAAGATCCACTGTTTAGATTTCAAATCTCACTAGTTGAAAGACATGACCACATGAAGGAAACAAGAATAAGGCAAGAAACACCTTACCTAACAACATGCAAACAGTTTTCACAACCTATGTTTCTGGGTGAAACACACTGATCCAATTATCTCTCTTTAGCACATCCATACATTCTCAATGTTAGCAATGCCTTTAAAGACACACTACCTACCTATCACCAAACACATTTCTCTATACATTAACACTGAAAGAATTAACCACAAGTATTTGTATGCCAGACTTTCTATTTTTAAAAAAGTATATATCCATTTATTTCATTCCTGGAATATAACTATTCCCTGACTTCTGATACTGGGGGGTAAAAATTAAAATAGCTTAACTCTGTTTTATCTCAAATTCAAATTTGCAACAACTACACAGGAGTCCATGCTTTAACCCAGAACTGGTCAGATGAAGTTCTTCAAGAATCCAAAATTACCCTTACTAAAATACTAGAAAAACTGTACTGGAGCATAATGTTCTAAGAGCTAGGTGCCAATTCCAAGTGTCTTTTAACACCTGGGGGTGCCTGGGTGGCTCAGTTGGTTAAGTATCTGCCTCTGGCTCACGTCATGATCCCAGGGTCCTGGTTTCATGATCTCACAGTCCTGGTGTCATGATCCCTGCTTGGCCGGAGTCTGCTCCGCCCTCTCCTTCTGCCCCTCCCCCTGCTTGTGCTCACGTTCTCTCTCCCTCCTTCCCTCTCACTCAAATAAATAAAGTCTTTAAAAAATAAAGATAAAAATTGGAGCTATTCTTTTTTTTTTTTAAAGATTTTATTTATTTATTTGACTGAGAGAAATCACAAGTAGACAGAGAGGCAGGCAGAGAGAGAGAGAGAGAAGCAGGTTCCCTGCTGAGCAAAGAGCCCAACGCGGGACTCGATCCCAGGACCCCGAGATCATGACCTGAGCCGAAGGCAGCGCTTAACCCACTGAGCCACCCAGGCGCCTAAAAATTGGGAGCTATTCTGAACTACAAGTTGTATAAAGCAAAGGCTGTAAGGAAACAAAGTAGGACAACAACTGACGCATCAGTATCCTCAACAATGGCAAAAGCACACGGAGAGATCCTAAGCACCGAAACACATAAATCAGTTTTCAGAGGCTCCTCTTTCCCAAGCCACTGCAACACTGCTTCCTCTAATTCTCAAAGGTTATAAATTTGCCAATCAGTTTTTTTTTTAATGGAGAAATAAGGACATTATGGGAACACACTAGAGCTCAGAAACCTACCAAAGACTGCTAACACATTAAAATTCCTTACCTGGTCAAAAGACAAAATATTTCCATCCAGTTAGAAGAGCCCTCCCTGTTGTAATGACACCGATAACTACTTGAACAACCTAATTCTCTTTGTTCTAATCATATGCACAACAAGATCTTATTGTGCTTCTTATAAAGGTTTCTCATTAAAAAAAATGGTCAACCATGCCAATCTGAAATGGTCCTATTTCTCAATGTATATATTAATAAGTTGGTATTTTAGTTTTATTTAATAATGTTTTTCTGAAATTAATGCTCTGACCATTAAAAAAAAATGTTACTAAGTGAATCCTAATTCCATAGATTGAGGCATTTCTAAAATAACCAGGACTCTAGATGTTGTGTTTATTAAAATTCTTTTCAAAATCCCATAAATAATTACTATGTAACTTAAGTACAATCCCTTAGTGGATAGCCTCTCTAAATGACTTCTAAGGACTGTACATTAGAGAAGTATCTTCTAACTTTGACAACTCTGAGACACTTATTACAGGGATAATTTTATATTGGTCTTTAAAAGTTCAATTCCAGGGGCATCTGGGTGGATCAGTGGGTTAAGCCTCTGCCTTCAACTCAGGTCATGATCTCAGGGTCCTGAGATTGAGCCCCGCATCAGGCTCTCTACTCAGCAGGGAGCCTGCTTCCCCTTCTCTCTCTCTCTGCCTGCCTCTCTGCCTGCTTGTGATCCCTCTCTCTCTCTCTGTCAAAAAAATAAATAAAATCTTAAAAAAATATAAAAATAAAATAAATAAAAGTTCAATTCCAAAGAAAAAAAAAAGTTCAATTCCAAAGGATCTACTTTAAAAATCCACGGAATATATGTATACAGGTTCATCAAGTTCACGTATTTTACTGGCTATAAGATATTATTTGTGATGCCATCATTTTATACATCACTAAGAAATAAAAAATATATCATCAATTAAACTATGACACAATAACTTATCACAAAGGATTTTTATTTTCTACTTATAAGAAAAGCTATTTTAAACCTAAACACAGATTTTATCATCTAACATGTTCTGTGTTTTACTACACACAGTGACTGTTCCATAACAAACCAGACACTCTTGCAGGCATTTCAAACAGCAACTAATCTCAAAAACATGTTGCACCAACAATGCACACAACCAAACAATGCAATGAACATGTGACCAGCTCCAACCAGCTGATACACATATGCGCACAGTGACTACTATCACAACTGCTGCCTGGCTGACAGCAAATGTGGGGCACCATCAGCTGTAAGAAAAAACACCCTAGGGGAGCCTGGGTGGCTCAGTTGCTTAAGTGTTTGACTTCAGCTCAGGTCATGTTGCTGGGGTCCTGGAATCGAGCCCTGCCTCAGCTCCCTGCTCAACGGGGAATCTGCTTCTGCTTATCCCTCTCCTTCTGCCCCTCCCCCTGCTCCTGCTCTCACTCCCAAATAAATAAAAATCTTTTTTAAAAAAATCCTGATTTCAAAGACATCAAAAAGTAAAAAATGTGCATCTAAAAATTGGTGAAATATAGTTGATCCATAATTCCTTATACTATGCAGCTATGAGGCTATTAAGATAAATTTTAATTTTTTATATCAACACAATTTATATGTCACTTCAATAATCAAAATCTTATAATTAAATAATTCAGAGGAGGAAAATTAATGTAGCAACCACTTAAAGAACTGTTAGAAAGGAAAAAAAGGGGTCAAACTGTTTTGTTACTTGCAGATGAAAAATTGGATTTCTTACCTGAATAATGATAAGGAGACAGATGCCAGCACCCATTTCAGCAGGATCCCCATACATGCCCGTCATGACATACACAATGGCTTGCCCAATGGTAATGATCATACCAAATACTGACAAAAATTGGGGGAAAAGGAGTACATGCTTACAACCAAAGACAAAAAAGACTAGGAAAGCATCTTTACCGCAAAATTCTTAAAATTTGGAAAAGACTCTAATTGTATTAATAGCTCACGTTTCTGGGCTCCATTGAATAGAGCTCTATCTTTGGGTGTATCTCCAACTTCAATGATTTTGGCTCCAGCTAACAACTGCATAATCAAACCAGATGTTACAATTGGGGAGATACCCAATTCCATTAAAGTTCCTGTAAAGGAGAAGGAAAAAAAGTAAATCTTTCCTATACCCAATGAGGATTACAAGTGTTACAATCCTTAATTATGTCTATTAAAACACATGCTCAAATGTTAACAGGCAGATTTTCATTCTTTAAGCATTAATTTATTAACACATTCATTTACTTCATTTATTAACACAACCTTGCAACAACTCATTGAATCAAAATTACTATTTCCAAAATAGGTAAATTTCAATAAATTCTAAACTTAAAATGTTAGAGAAATCCTTTGAAAGATATCTCCCAGAATATCTGTCCAAATCATTATTTTTAAAACCTACACTGAACATTTTATTTTAATGCAAAATAAGAAATACATACCAAGCCTGAGAATTAAATACCAAGTTAATAAAAAATGACATTTAAGACTATCTGTGACTCTTCTAATTCAAATTCTAAAAACACATGGAGAGTCATCTAAATAACTGTTGTAGAACATTTAGTGGCATGAAAAATGTTCATGCCATAGTGGATAGCAAAATAAAAAATTTGGAAACTAGTATTACAGTTTCATTCCAGTTAATACTTGAGTGGAAAAATGGTTTTCTGTATTTTAGTCTGGTTGTCAAGATGTGGTTATTTTTACCCAGTGAGATTATTTTCTTCTTTTTGCCTCTCTTGATTTTTTAAGTTTTTCTTTACAGAAAACATATACTGTACTTATAGTGAAAAATAAAAAAACCAAATATGCCAAGTGTATAAGTTAACATATAAAATGATTAATTCTATAGCATCAGGAATACATTTTCACTGGTCTTTCTATCATACCACAACCTTAAATCCTGGCTTTTATAAATGTTGAAAAGGTGCCCTTAATATGAGAAAAGATTCCATTCTAGGATTCTTCACTTCTTGTCAAATACTTCAACAGTAAAAGGTAACATTTCTTATTGTTAAAACCAGTAGATACAGAAATAGGAAGGTAAACATTTTTATTAAATAAAATCACAAAATTTATAACTTTCAAATGGATCTAGTTTGAGAATAAACATAATCAAATTTTAATGACAATTTCATATAGGAAATATGGTACCCCAAATCAGTAGGGGAAGGATAAAGTGACCTTACCAAATGCCTGGCCATTTATAAAAAAATCACACCTCTATTTCTTACCTCATGACTTACATCAAAATAAAGGCCCGATATATAGAAAATTTAACCATATGAGAAAAACAACAAAAATACTACAAGTGAGTATGCTTATCATCTTGGAAGAGAAAAAGCCTTTCTAAGCATGACAAAAAAATTGAGAACCCACAATGGAAAAGACACATGCTATGGTTGTATCTCTAGATACAACTACAAAAATTCCATGTGGTAAAACACTGCATAAAAGTTTAAAAAAAAAAAAAAAGCTGCATAAAAGTTAAAAGAAAAATATTTGAGCACAAATGACAGAGTTCATATCTTTAATATACAAAGAGTTCTTACAAATCAATTAAAAATGAAGAAACCAATAGTAAACAAAATTTAAAAAGGAAAAAGAACACAATTTGGCTGCACTCAATAACGTTCTTTCTCAGGAAATACTGACAAATCTGAACTACGTAACTCTGAAACTCTAATCAAAGCTCACTGAGCCCGGTGTAAATCGTACAGTTTGGAATTTTGAGCTAAGAAGCAAAGAACCCAGGAATTTGGGGAGCTAAATCCCAAAGAAAAGGTTCCTGGTCCCTGCTGCTGATCCAAAGCTGCCTTGGTTTTCTCTCCCAGCCCAGGCTTAGTTGTTCTACTCCCTCTACGGATTGCAAAAAATGATCAGTATCTTTCTAATAAATTCCATTTTTGTGTTTAAACTGGTCAGTAATTTTCTATTACTTATAACAAGTCCACTCAGAAAAAAATCAAATATTCAATAAAAATATAAGATGATGCTCAAGCTGACCAACATATAAATACAAAGTACCAATTTTTACCTGTCCAACTTCCAAAGACTAAAGGACTAATAATATCCACTGATGGAAGAAAAATGTCATTCTCATATACAACTGCTAAGTGTATAAAATAGTACAAATTTTTTGGAAGATAATTTAGCATTATTTATCAAAAATTTAGGTTTTTGTATCTTGCACAGTAAAACTTCTAGAAATTAATTTTATTAAAAAATGATAGGAGTTAGCATTACAGTTATGCATTCATGGTAGCACTGGTTAAAATGATACAAAATTGGGGAAAAAACTTAAATGTGTGACAGAAGAGGACACTAATGGCCTGGAATCATACTTGAAGTACCCTCCCTACTTTGTCTCTAAGCCAAAGCTTTATATAAAACTGCATACAAATTTTGGTGCATTTTTTTTTAAATGATTAACCATTATTTCTATTTTAATCTAAAAAAATTACCAACAAAGCCCTCATGATCCAGTATCTACCTATCTCTTTAGCCACTGCTTTACATACAAGGGCTTTTAGATCAGCCTTCCCTCTCCCATCGCTTCCTTCACATACTGAACTCCAATTCAAATGCTACCAGTATTGTCTCCTCTGACACTGCAGATCAGGGTCTTTCCGGCCCATGCGAAACGCAAGGACCAGACTTCAGAGGGTCATGAAGCTCAAAAAATTTTATGCAAAATCTGTGCGTGTGAGTATATATGAATTTTTCTTGGGAAAGTATACATAAATTTAATAGAGTTAGATTCAACTAATGAGTCATTGAACATTTTATCAAAAACTAATGATGCACTATACCTTTGCTAATTGAATTTAAATTAAATAAAGTAATACTGTACCAAAAAAAATTTAATTAGAGTCTCAAAGAAAATATGACCCATAAAAGGATGGAGGACCAAAGCTCCTGACAGCGCTATCACTCCATTCTCTGTTGTACATCTATACTCTGTACATACTTCTATTATTATAATATATACAGACTTTTTAAAGTATTTACATGTTGGTCCCTTCTCCTTGGCAACGGGTTTCTTTTACCATACGCTCCCCACCCCTGTAGACATCAAAATAGTTGTTTCCAGGGCGCCTGGGTGGCTCAGTGGGTTAAGCCGCTGCCTTCGGCTCAGGTCATGATCTCAGGGTCCTGGGATCGAGGCCCGCATCGGGCTCTCTGCTCAGCAGGGAGCCTGCTTCCCTCTCTCTCTCTCTGCCTGCCTCTCTGTCTACTTGTGATCTCTCTCTGTCAAATAAATAAAATCTTAAAAAAAAAAAAAATAGTTGTTTCCACATTTTCACATCTACTTGATGTCAGTACTAATGCCCAGTATGAAGGCAAACAAACAAACAAACAACAACAAAAAAAGAAGTACATACCTCTGTTAGATGCAAGAATAACTCTCATCCAGTAGAAGGGATCTGCAGAATCTGATGACATTATTCCAAACAGTGGTATCTATAATATTACATAAAACAGTTTTAAAAAATGCATTACATAAATTAAGTTGGAACTTAATTCACAACTCAATTATTTAATGTTTGCAATACTTAGAAGAAAAAAAAAACACTACTTCTCATGTTCTGTAACAAACAAAACAAGTGAACCCTAAGAGGAAAGTTTCAGGTTTTTTTTTAAAGATTTTATTTACTTATTTTGACACAGAGAGAGCACAAGTAGGCAGAGCAGCAGGCAGAGGGAGAAGGAGAAGCAGACGGTCCACTGAGCAAGGAGCCAGATGTAGGGCTTGATCCCAGGAGCCTGGGAATCATGACTTGAGCCAAAGGCAGTGGCTTAACCAACTGAGCCACCCCGGTGTCCTAAAAGGAAAGTTTTTTTTAACAAAAATAAAAACAGAAATCACTACTTACACAAATCTACTAGTAAAAACACCTATCAGGATGAAGATTTGTTGCATAACAATGTGAATACACTTAACACTACTGAACTATATGCTTAAAAATGACTAAGATGGGGGTGCCTGGGTGGCTCAGTGGGTTAAAGCCTCTGCCTTCAACCCAGATCATGATCGCAGGGTCCTGAGATCGAACCCCAAATCGGGCTCTCTGCTCAGCAGGGAGCCTGCTTCCCCCCTCTCATCCTGCCTCTCTGCCTACTTGTGATCTCTCTCTTTCTCTCTGTCAAATAAATAAATAAATAAAATCTTTTAAAAAAAAGAAAATGGCTAAGATGGTAAATTTTATTTTTTTTTTTACAATTAAAAAATACCCCTATCAGTAAATTATAGGATATATCCACCCAGTCATAGAATAATTTTGCTAAGCTATGGGTGCTAATGACAGCCACAGTCACAGTCCAATGTTAGACTCAAGGTTTTTTTATATATGTGTGTGTGTGAATATTATGCAGCCACTAAAAAGAATCTTAAAGAAGCTTGTAACAGCATAAAGAAGTGCTTATGTTTTAATACCAAGTATGACACCATGGTTATCAAACTGGGGCAATTCTGCCCCCCAAAGGATATCTGGCACTATCCAAAGACATCTTTGGGTGTCACAACTTGAAGGGAAATGCTACTGCACCTCGTGGGTAGCGGTCAGGGATGCTGCTGACCATCCTACAATGACCCCACAATAAAGAATTAACCAGGCCTAAAATTCAGTGCCATTGTTGAGAAACCCTGCTATAAAAAGAAAGGTACAGAATTATATAAATGGAAGTCTGATACTGTAAAAATATGTGTAAAAGATAAAACTAAGTGTAAATATTTAAAATCCTGAAAAGTAATTATCTGTAGGAGGTAGGATTAAGGCTTTTTCTTTATTCTTCTCAGCATTTATCAGATTTTTTTATAATAAGTACATACTACATTTTCATCAGCAAAAAAAAAGAAAAAGAAAAAGAAACTCTTCACCTCAGAATGTTTCCTATTATATGACCGATGTTCAGGATACAGCTCCTGGTCATACCTCTTCCCTTACCATGCAGGGATCAGACACAAAGAAAAATACATTTCCAGTTTCAAAAACCTTCTTTACACAAAGCTGACTTTTTTTTTTTTTAATTGCAAAAGATGCTGCCAACAATTCTGAACAATCCATATGATCAACCTTACCCTTTCTGGGCATCTGGATTTATTAGCTGGGTAGCAAAGCTGGTGAAGCAAGAAGTATGGATATTTTATGTCCCCTAATGCTGCAGATACTCTTCAGGTAATGTGAGAGATTGGGAGGAAGGAAGTTAGTGTATAAGAACCAATTAACACTACAGGACAGTCCACATCACAATCTTCCATAAGTGGGAGAGAGGTCAATCAGTCAAATTACTTTGCTTAATTGCACCTGATAGAGATGGCCATTACCTCCACAATTAGATGATTTGTGGGACAATGAACAAGAAAAAGTCAGCCAACCTGCCCTAAGTAATGGCATTCCCTCCTTTCTTGAAGACAACTGGATTATTAAACTCAATGTCTGATCTTATTCCTCTCAGTAAAATCAATAGCTATGGGTTTACATACAACAATAGTTGAGCAGCAACTCCCCCATGCATAAGAAAACACACTTTTTTAAACATGTAAAATAGTAGAAGCTAACAAGAGTGAAAAAAGCTAACAAAAAAGAGGGGTGCCCAGGTAGCTCAGTCAGTTGAGCATCTGACTCAATCTCAGCTCAGGTCCTGAAATTAACTTAGGGTCGTGAAATCAAGTCCCACACTGAGTTCCATGCTGGATATGGAGACTACTTTAAAACAAAACAAAAAAACTAAGGAAAAAGAATAAAAAATCCATGAAGTAGCGTAAGAAGAAAAGGGATCATGAACTGAAGCACTGGCGGTAATGGGGGTGAGAAAAGTGCAGACAACTGAGAAGCAGAGAGCCCAGCATGAAGCTGCTCCAGCCATCACAATGGGAAGGCAACAAAATCCTCACAATTCCCACAACATTCCAAACCTGGAGAGGAGCAGGCTGCACAGATAGCCTTATCTTTTTGTCTTTGGTTAAAGGGACTAGAAACAGCAGCTGGGATGAAACAGAGAAGTGAGCAATGGGGCTTTCTTCTGGTGACAATTACAGGGTCACCATGAGTTGGGAATGAGGGAATGATCTGAGGTCAGGAATGGAACAGCCTGTTCAATCACCTGATGAGAACCACTCGGGAGAGGAGACAGCCATGCCCACCTAGTAATTATTGCACTTATCACTGCTTATCTCACCTCTCACCATTCCCTCCAACTAAATAAAACTCGGTGAAACTGGAGACCCCAAGCCCCTTAACTGTGGCTAGGAGGGGAAAATAAACCTGTCTGGAATTCAATGGAAAGAGATTCAAGAAGTTACCAGCCCTGGGCAGAACTGCCTAAATATGAGAAAGATATAAAACACACTGTGGCAACTATGCAATTATACTGCAGGAAAAAAAAATAAAGTAACATAAAATGCATAAATTAATTTATTGCATGAAACAGTCATGAGAAATACCACACTTTTTGAGCAACACAATTCCTACGGGTCTTGGGTTCTAACAGCCAAGCTTAAAATATTTACTACCGAGCCCTTCACAGAACAATGTTTGCTGACCCTTGGATTAGAAAATTCAATATTGTCAAGAAGGTAATTTTTTTCTAAATTTACCTATAAATTCAAAGCAATACAAATCATAATCCCAGCTATAGAAACTGACAAGGTGATTCTGAAATCTATACAGAAATATGAAAAACGTAGAATAATCAAAAACCATTATGAAAAGAGAAAACAAAGTTGAAAGACTTTTACGACCTGATTACAGGACTTCATATAAAGCTACGGTAATCAAACAGTGTGACCATAACAATGGAATATACATGAATGGAAAAGAACAGAGTACAAAAATAAATCCACACTTATACCATTAACTGATTTTCAGCAAAAGATGCCAAAGTAATTAAATGGAGAAAGAAGAGCATTTTCTGGCTATCCAAACAGAAAAAAATGAACCCAAACCTTACTTACACCATACACAAAAATTAACTTGGACTACATCACAGACCAAAATATAGAAGCCAAGACTATAAAATATTTAGAATACAGGAAAAAGTCTTCTCAACCTTAGAAGATAAGAAAACAAAAACCATGAACCATCAAAGAAAAAAGTTGCTAAACTTCCAAAGGAAGGATTTTTGCTCTTTACAAGATATTAAGAAAATGAAAAGGCAAGCCATATACTAGGAAAACATAGTCATAGTACATTTACATGACAAAGGACCTGTATCCAGAAAATATTTTAAAAGGCATGTAATTCAGGGCACCTGGGTGGCTCAGTTAAGCATCTACCTTCAGCTCAGGTCATGATCTCAGGGTGCTAGGATCAAGCCCCACATCAGGCTCTCTGCTCAGCAGGGAGTCTGCTTCTCCTTCTCCCTCTGTTCCTCCCTCCCTGGCCCACCCCACCCCCCCGCCCTCCCTGCTTGTGCTCACCCTCTATCTCTCTCTAAAATTTTTAAAAATCTTTTAAAAATGCGTATAATTCAATGAGACAATAATAAAAATTTTTAATGAGCAGAAGATTGGGAAAAGACACTTCACATAAGATAAACAAATGCCCTATAAGTACATGAAAAAATTGCTCAATATCATTTACTAGGGAAATGCAAATTAAAACAACACCCATTAGAGTGACTAATACTAAAATGCTCAACAACAGGAAGGGCAGGCAAGGAAGGGGAGAAACTGGAACTCCTATACCTGCCTGATGAAAATAAAAAATGGGGCAATCACTTAGAAAAAAGTTTGACAATTTCTTATAAAGCTGGACATGTAATTACCATACAACCCACCAATTCTACTCCTAGGTATTTACACAAGAGAAATGAAAACAAATATTCACAGGAAGTCTTGCCCAGGAATGGTCACAGCAACTTTATCATAGACAAAACTTGGAAACAACCCAAATGTCCAACAGCAGGTGAACAGATGAACAAATTTTGTACAGTCATCTAGTAGAACACTCCTCAGAAATAAGAAGGATGAATTACTGCTCTACCAAACACAGGGACAAATCTCAAAATACTCATGATAAAGCCAGAGCTAAGGAATGATACTGCATGATCCCACTTAGATGAAATTCTAAAAAAAACAAATCAAATTATAGGAACAGAAAGCAGATCAGTGCTTGCCTGACACTGGGGGTGAGTTGGAGACTGACTAAGAGATTACACAGAACTTTCTGGAGTGACAGAATGTTCTGTATCCCCTGAGGTAGCAGGTATGTGGGTGTCTACATTTGTCAAAACTCTTCAAAATGTACACTTAAAAAATAAGTGTATTTTACCATACATAAATTATACCTTTATAAATCTAATTTTTTTATGGAGGGGAGGGGAATTTCTAAGATGTTAAAAGTAGCTGGCAAAAATATGGATGATTATTCTTCTTTTCTCTCTACTTCTCCGTATTTAAAAAAAGTTGTCAGGCGCCTGGGTGGCTCAGTTGGTTAAGCCACTGCCTTTGGCTCAGGTCATGATCCCAGATTTCCAGATCGAGTCCCCAATCTGGCATGGGGCTCCCTGCTTAGCAGGGGGTCCGCTTCTTCCTCTGACCCTCCCTCCACTCAAACTTTCTCACTCTCCCTCTCTCTCAAATAAGTAAATAAAATCTTTAAAAAAAAAAAAAAGGGCGCTCTCTCTCTGACCACTGAAAACAATTTTAAACTAAGTACAGCAGTAAAATATCTTTTTTTTTTCTTTTAAGATTTTATTTATTTATTTGTCAGAGAGAGAGCGAGTGAGAGCAAGCACAGGCAGACAGAGTGGCAGCCTGTGGAGCAAGGAGACCGATATGGGACTCGATCCCATGACGCTGGGATGATGACCTGAGCTGAAGGCAGCTGCTCAACCAACTGAGCCACCCAGGCGTCCCAGCAGTAAAATATCTTGATGACCAAATTATTTCACTCTTCAAAAAAAAATACATTTGGCTTTTCCCCAGACTATGGACTTAATCTGCTCTACTGCTTCCTAATATAAATTTTTTTACTTCGTTTTATGTATTTTCAATAGCTCTTTTTAAAATTTTTTTTTTAAGATTTTATTTATTTATTTGACAGAGAGAAAAATCACAAGTAGTGCAGAGAGGCAGGCAGAGAGAGAGGAAGAAGCAGGCTCCCTGCTGAGCAGAAAGCCCCATGCAGGGCTCAACCACAGGTCCCTGAGATCATGACCCTAGCCAAAGGCAGAGGCTTTAACCCACTGAGCCACCCCGGTGCCCCATCCTCAAAAAAACTTGCACCTAAAGCATCTAGTTTAATCCTCTCAACAATCTTGTGATGGGGACAGGTCACATTTTACCCTCATTCTGTGAACTTAATCTCTGCAAAATACTAATAAAAAGGATCAATGAATTTTATCTATTTATAAATACAGAGTATCACTGGGGTTCTAGAATTTGACTTTTTGAGACTTTTAAATTAATATATGCTATTTACAACATGATTAAAGGCCAACAAAATAGAAAAAAAATTTGCAATGTATATGTCGAACGTTTAATGCTTTTATATACAAAAATCTGTCTTTATACAAAAAAAACTCAAGAAAAAAATGGGTAAAGATCATTAAATGCACACTAAGAAAAAAAGAATAAAAATGTTCAAACCCACTAATTTAAAAAAAAAGAATACACAGTAGGACAAGATAACCATTTTCACCATCAACTCAGATTAAAAATAACAATGCTCAAAATATTTCAGGCTTTATTTTATCTATTTAATCTATTTTATCTATTTATATTTATCTATTATTTAAACTAAAATAAATTTTCTCAAATTATAGCCAATCAAAACCCTCCAACAACAGCATAGACATTTAATTAATATTTTGGTTTTGGTTACATACCTGACAACATACTAAGAAAATGAAGAGAGTTATGGCAGTCCATAGTACCTTCTCTCTAAACTGGATCTACAACAAAATAAGAATGATCAATCAAAACCAAGAAACAGCAAATACAAAGCAAAATTCCACATTAAAGCATAACATTCTGCATCATGACAGGCTCCAATTATTTACTATTAAAATACTCTCACCTAGTTAGTATCAGCTAAAGCAAACAGCTCAACTTTTTAAACATACCTTCTTTACTTCTCCGAGAATTAAGTAAATTAAATACAGGCAGGCCTCAACACCCTGAACTACATTAACTGAAACCAAAAAGGATAAAAAGCAAGACACAGATCCAGTATGCGTGTACTTCAGTTAACCAGCATTGTGCAAAGCAGGGACTGCCCAGGATAATAGTATATGAATATCTTATGGAATATGAAAAGCTAGAGCTTCTCGAGATGCCTAACATGTAACTGAAACAACTATTTTTAAAACCACAAAGCAATTAAAAAAAAAAAAGAAAGAAATACACTTCTAAATGGAACAGTAAGTTTAACAAAAGTTTCACACACCTATTTCTGTTAGTTTTGTGAGATATCGAAAGCACAGAAGAGGACTGTCAGGGAATTGGCCAGTTTGGGACTAACAGTATTACTGAATTTAAAAACCTGTGTTCCAAAAGTGCACAAGGATTCAAGAATAATTTGATGCAGTCATATTATTTTCTGGGTGCATTTCTGTGATTCTTCTATGTATTGAATGACCAAGAAATGGGAGACATATACTTGCACAACTGTACATCATTTAGGTAAAACAACTGTACTCATCAAAAGTGACCCAGCAGACTGAGTCATTCATAGTGCAGTGGGTCCCTAGAGATAGAATATCTTATCTAACACATAGGCCAAAGAAACACTTGGTTTGGAAATATCCCAACTTAAAGAACAGACTTTTTAAAAAACAGAGGATAACCCATCTAAACTGGTTTAAACTAGTGTTACTTACTTTCCGCCTCTTGCAAGGAAGAGCAGTTCTATTTCTCCAAGTATACCAGAAAAGGATTGGGGACAGTTAATCAATCTTGCTAGTTCAGTAGAGTAAGTCATTTAGCTACCCTCTATATTACCAATATGTTATACTTACTTTCCTTTCAGGTTTCTGAATTTCTGGTAGAACTGCACAGAAAGGTTTGATAACTTCTAAAAATTTGACTGTAAAAAGAAAAAAAAGAATATCTCTGTTACAAAGTTTTTAAAAAGAGATGTACCTTTTTACAGAAACAAATACAAACATCCTCTAACTTTTAATGAAGATTCATCCCATTCCCACCTCCAAAATAATCACAGTACTCTCCATTTCAAATATATCAGGGAAGAGAAATAATTAAGGGACAAAAGTATCCAAAAGTTTTAAGGGTTTACTCCATAGAAGCAAATACAAATACCCTTGTGCCATGATTTTGCTTCCTCATGTTGGTATCCAGCCCTTTTATTTATACAGAAAAGGAATACTTTCATAAGCATCACTACATCAAGAAAGAAAGAAAGAACGAGAGAATGCAGTCTACTACATTACCCACACGACAATGTACTATAGAAGAAAATAAGATGTATCAGAGGAAAAATGCAAGAGGAAATGTGCTGAAACTGCAGAAGTGACTTAATTTAGATTAAAAGATGCTGAAATGCATAAGTGAGAAAGATTATGGATTCACCTTCTACACAGAGAGTTTTGTGTGTTTTGTTTTGTTTTGTTTTTTAAGTATACAATCTCTATTTCATTTCACTTACACCAACCTTCATTGCTTGGTTGCTCTCCCACATAACGATCTCAAAGTACTTGTGTATGGATGATAATCAGCCCAGAAAATGACCATGACATTTCATGAGAAAGCACGGCTTTTCCAGACAACTTATAACATATCAAAGTAAGATAAACCAAGGTTCTTTAAGGATAGACACTATATTCTGGCACAGCTTAAGTCAATTCCTGCCAAAGAACTGGAGAATGAAGATGATATTCTCTCAGTCTTTGCCAGTGTCTGTAATGTGCAGAAACACAAGAAGGCACTATTAGTTATGATCATCATCTTCTACAGAGACTGCAGTCTGTATCCTAACATCAAGAAATTGTTTTTAAACTGACCTAACTAATTACACTTTCATAGTGAGCTAAAAGCTGACTATATAATCTTCTCATGAAACTTCTCAAAACGAAGGCAGTCACTGACATTTGACAGAACTCAGAAATTCCCAGAGGCAGATACTCGTTGCCCAAGTGCCATTTTGGACTATTTGGAAAATGTGAATTATAGAAGCTTTCTTCTCTAATGCAACACAAATGATCAACCACATCAGAAAACTTCCTAGACTCCTTTATCCCTCTTTCCTTCCCACCTCAATCCAAATCACCCTCCCAGGTTTCTTGGCCTTGTCCCATCACTGGTGTTGGAGAGCTCCTGTTCAAGCAATGCTTCTGTCGGCCACTTGTCTATTCTTGCGTTGCAGAAGGTCACCGATTAAAATGTAAATTCAAGGTCAGGGGTCTCCTCTATTTCCTTCCTAAATGTTCACTAGTTGGCCAGTGGATGCACCGCTCAGGTTTGCACTTAACCATTCATCCAACGAACATCGGCAACAGCTATGTAAGTATATGCGTGAATGCATGGGCCGTTGAATGTTCAGAAGATAACCCTCAAAGATCCCCATAATTCAAGGCCTTGTCCCTAAGGCTTATACAACCTCACACACAGTGAGTTTTCAGTCAACGCTAGAAAATAACTGAAATGAAAATTTCAGGGAAAACGCTATGCTGCCAATCGCACTTTCTTCCTCCCCTAAAATACATGCCATGCATCACTTTAAAAAAAAAAAAAATCCAACAAGTCAGAGAGCTTTATTCATCACACTAACGTGCCAAGGAAGGGTGACTTGGAAATAAAAATGTGAGCTTCCTAAGCTCCTGAAAAATTAGAAGTGGTCCAGGTTTCGCTCGGTTCCCTAACTCCCCGCCCCCAAAACCAATGGCTTCCCCTCTCCGTCCTCCGCTCCCCGCCACCTAGCGAGCGCAAACCCCGGGCCTCCGGGCCCCGGGCCCCGCAGGCGGCTCGGGAAAGGCCGCACCGCCGAAGGAGCCTCGGAGGAGGCCCCCGGCCCGCGCCCTCCGCAGCGGCCCGGCACGGCCCGCGCCTCTCCCTCCGGCCCCCGGGCTGGGCGACCCCGGCCGGGCGCCCGCCCTACCGCCCGCAGCCCGTGGAGGCCGGCAGCCCAGCGAGTGCTGCGCCGCCGCTACTCACTGCCCATGGCGGCGGCTGGGGCGGCCCGGCGGGGCACGGCGGCCTCTGCACTGCCTTCGCTCGGGTCCCACGGCTCGGGTCTCGCCGCCCGCTGCCGACGCGCTCCTGGCCGGCCCCGCGCAGGCTCCGCCCCGCGCCACGTGACCCGCTCGCCCGCCCCGCCCGGCCCCGCCCCCCCGGCGAGCGCCCGGCAGTTGGCAGCCGGCGCGGCGGACGTCCGCGCGTTGCCATGGTCACCGCCAGCGCGCCAGTGGGCGTGCTCCAGCTCTGCAGCCGAGTTCAGGAGCCTTGGCAGGATTGCAGCGGCCAGGCTTTATCCTGTCTGAGCTCTTCTCTGAGCTCACTGTCAAGCAATACCCGTTTCCTCGACCTCCTAGTCCGGTCCAGGCCTCCCGGGTCAGGACCCGGCCAAAGCGGCCGCCCGAGGGTCGCGGGCCAGAGTTGCATCCCTGAATGTGACCCTAACAGCCCTTTTGTTTTGCTCCTGCCTTATCGGAACTTCGTGGAAGTTGTCAAAAATCTTGTGATAATCTGTCTATAATTAATAGCCTATGAACTCCCCACTATTACGTGTGCTCCTTCTTCAGCTTCTCTGATAGACGAAGATCCGCGTTTTGTCCCCCCTTATCCCTTCTTGGACAGCGTGGCATAAGGGAAATCAGTCTTGAAAATCAGTCTTAGAAATCAGCCTGCGACCTGTACTCCTGAAGCAAATAATACATTGTATGTTAATCTAAAAAAAAGAAAGAAAGAAAGGAAAAAGAAATCAGCCTGCATTTTAATCTCTTCTTCTGAATGGCTTTGGGCAATTAACCTGAGGTACATCAGTAAGATAAGGATAATAGCCACGTACTACAGGTGTGAAAATTAGAGGACGAGACTGACACACAGAAGGCCCTCAAATGTATTCTCCTAAGTCAATTTTAAACCCCTACTGTAACTTCTGCTCTAACTTCTAACGAAACAAGCTATTTCAAAGTTCACTAATGACCCATAACCACCAAATCCAATGATCTGTCCTAAGACTTCATCTGCATCCAAGAAGAAAATCAGTGATTCATGTGTGTGTGAGAGAGACCGAGAAAAGTTGATTTTCTCCTTGACCAAACTCCAGCCAGGCTCCCGTGAGCCCTTTCTTCACTAAGCTTTACTCAATCCTATAAAGATTTAAACAGATTAACAGCTCCATCCTGAAAGTGACCCTAGCCCTCCCTTGAAGAATCTGCCTGTGAAAACTCAAAACTGCCCGAAGAATTTACCATTTGTTCCAACACCTGAAGATACTGCTTCTGTCTTCTAGCCTCTGTGAAAGGTAGGAGCCTAACTTTCGTAAGCACCAATTAACAAACCCAGATTGGTGTCACATGGACAAATCCCTCTTCCTTCAAGCTTTTTGTCATTTTTTCACTTCCTGACTCTGAGCCCCACCCACCTGCTCCTTGTTCTGTCGTTTTTGCTTTAGATTTCCAGTCCCCTCTGTACAAATCAAAGTTGAGTTCAGTTCATGCTGGGCTCTTTTCTACTGCAATAATATACTGCTGATTAAAATCTGTCCTGACTACTTTACCTGGTGTGAGGCCTTGTTTATCTTTGAAAACACACACACACACACACAAGTAGGCTGGGCATGCACAGAACTCTGCTCCACTTGGGGTCATCTGGGACAGCTCCAAGACTGGAGACTTGAATGAGCAGAGGGATCTCTCACTCACAAGCCCAGCATTTGCGGTTGCCTGTCAGCTTCAACATCTCCACAGGGCCCCTTCATTTTGCCTGGGCTTCCTCAAAACATGGCCGCTGGGTACCAAGGGAATGTTCTTGTTAATGACCCAGCATCACTTTCAGTGCATTATATTGGTAGAGGCAGCCACAAATGCCTGTTCAATCTCAAGAGAGTGGGAAAACAGACTCTGCCTCTAGGTGAAGTTGTGGCAAGGTTCTGGAAGGGCAGGTGAAGCAAAATACTGCTCTAGCCACTTTGGGAAACACAAAGTTTGCCAGAGTTATAACCTCCCATCCTATGACTTCATTCTTATCTCACTCTACTCTGTATTAGTCATTTTTATACTTCTCTAAGCTCCCCTACTATCCATAAACTTTTAGATGGCAGAAACGTAATTTTTGTATTACCTATGGTGACTTGCAAATGGTTGGCTTACACACAGTTTTGGCCCTATACTGTGAGCTAATGTCACACATATAATATCCTTTCAATAAAGATGCACTAAAATGAAAGCCTAATTGACAGACGAAGAGTTGCCTCCACTTCTCTTTACTTCTTCTTTCTGGGACAGCTCCATGGTTTCAAGTAAAAGAACCTGGGAATAAGCTCTGACATGTTAGGTAACTGCTGTGAATTATCCTTCCAACATTCTTCAGTCTTTCTACTACTACATGCTACCCAGGACTTGTCCTCGTGTGACTACAATATGCCAATTAATCTACATCTATCAGCAGTATCACTCTACCTTGACCTCCCACACTGTTTTAGCACACTCAACAAGAACATATCTCTCTATGTGTAAAATGCATTGTCATCTCAAATAGATAGTTAGTCCACTGAGGACAAATAGCAACCCATTTTCCATTTTACTCTCATGTATTTCTAATGTCCCGAACAACACCATATATGCAGTACGTGTCCAATAAACTACTGGGGAAATACTATCCTACTCTTAGAGGGTCATTTCTCACTTTTGTTCAATTATAGTTGATTCTCCACATGACTCAGAGAAGACACAGGGAAATAACACTAAAGGAACATACTTTTATTAAAAGTTTTCTAAGATTAACTGATTTTGCAAATGGCAATGGGGAAATAACAGTCTGCTTTAGACTGCTTTATCAGATTTAAATACAAGCATGACAATGAGTTACTACTCCCACTGAGTAATTTAGGAGTTGTTTATTTGAATTAATAGTAGGTTGTAAATATTGAGAATTTAAAAACATTTTGTCCAAATTTCCCCCAAATATGATGGTTTTAACACAAAACTTAGAAGCTGAAGGTGAAAAGCAAATATCCAAGTATATCCAAGGGAAATGGAGGTGAAGTTTTTGGAACCTCAAGTCTTGATTCTCATCTGTGACTTCCCTCCTGTGGAACCCCTAATTTCTTTAAACTGCATTTCCTCGCTTTTGTAAAATGGACACTATTTCTATTGTCAGTCAAGGAATTAAAAAAAAAAACTTCATAAGTAATACAGTTAGGCTAAAAGAAGTTATGCTTTAGAATATTTTCTAAATAATATGCATATACAAAAATGGAGCAAATGGTTCTTAAAGAAGAAAATTTTATTTTACTAAGAATATGTCACTTTAGACAAAATCAACATTTTCTTCATGGTTGTTAATTCTTCTCTTCAATGAATACCCAATTTGAACTCTATTCTTCATTGAATATGAAATTAACATAGATATAAAGGGGATACAAATATCACATTATCAAATTTCCCAGGGGAATACAATAAAGGTGTTTTATTAATTTTGCTATGATATTTTTATCCCATACTTTATTATGAGAGTATTTGATTTGGTCCTTTCCTACAATGTAATTAAAAATGCTGACCTGTGTTGCAACAGTGCTTGAGAGTAAGAAGGTTAAGATACGGAAGACACATTTTTTTAGAAGACAATTTCATGGCTCATGGTGGTGAAGACATAATAAGATACCAGAGAAATTAGAAGAAATCTAAACTTCCAGAAAACAAAACAAAACAAAAAAATCCTAGTTTTCCCTCTCATTTTGTGCTTCAAGCTTGGAATTTTTTTTTTTTTTAAGATTTTATTTATTTATTTGACAGACAGAGATCACAAATAGGCAGAGAGGCAGGCAGAGAGAGAGAGGGAAGCAGGCTCGCTGCTGAGCAGAGAGCCTGATGCGGGACTCAATCCCAGGACCCTGAGATCATGACCTGAGCCAAAGGCAGCGGCTTAACCCACTGAGCCACCCAGGCACCCCAAGCTTGGAATTTTTAACTCAAGAAACCAAGAGATCTAAAAAAAAATGACAGGCCTTTCATGTCTTTCTAGTTCAGTATACAACACTGATAACCGTTTTCATTAGATAGACTTTGTACCGATTTACATGCATGGCACCGAGTTACATGATTTATAAGGCTTGACATAGGAAGGAAGCATTAAGGTGCACAGGGCTTGAATATAGGTGCAAAGGGCTGTGAATATTACAGAAATATTAAATCAACAAACTAAGGCATACACTGAAGATGCGAATTGCAAATCTACTCCTGTGGCCCAAACAACCATGTTGATTGTGAAAGACTTTACCAGTTGCCAAAAAAGGGAGAGGCCATTCCAATGCCCCAGCACTTCCTCCATTATTTCGAAGAAAAACTCTCATAGCACCAGAATGGAAGATGGCAGAGCCCCTGCAGCACCAAGTGACATTAAGCTACACAGCTTGCTGCTCTGTGGTTAAGCTTCCGTGAAGTTTCAGAGGTAATGCAATAGGCTGGTGACCTCCATAAACCCCTAAGAACCTGGTGCTTGGAAGTTTTCAGCATTAAAGTTAAAATGCTCCTTAAATACCACAAACGAACATCACTTCATCATACCCTTTTAGCAGCAAGACTGACTAACCAGGAGCTGAAATCCCCGTATCAGACACCGAAAGCCAATCAAAAATATTAAGATATCACTGCAATAAGAATTTAGGGGGAAAAAAGATAAGATGATAAACAATTTCATTGTAGCTAAAACTCCTTAATAATACTGTGCAGAAAGATGATACATCCCTAGTCCTTTGTAATGGGATGGAATTTAAGGTCAGTGGGTGAAAACAGCTCTTCTGAAGAACATCCATCAGGACTAGCATAGCTTTGCTCCAGCATTTGGTGAAACACTTCTCACTGTGGCTGGAAAGCAGCCCCTGAGATCACATAAAATGAAAATACTGGTAGTCACAGGACTCTGAATAAAGAATGGCAAAATTAATGAAAGTGACACGTACCAAGCAAATTGATCTGCAGGTAAATTCTGTAAATTCAAATTAAAGAGACTTTCCTGGGCATATATAGTTAATTGGAAAACATGGTCTGAAAAAGTCTGGGTAAGGCACTGGTTCTACAGCTCACTCAGATCTAACCAAAACGGAACACTGTTGTACCTTCAAGGATTAAGGTGACTCATCAGGTTCATGGATTGATGGATAATTCCCTTGGATACTCTGTGTATTCCAATTAAATGTTCCTCATCAATCCCAACGTCTTAGAGGAACACAGACTTTTCATGTTGCCTAATGGAAGAAGAGAGCAAAGGAGCCGGCTTTTCTTTTCATGCTTGTTTTCTTAAAAGGAAGTAACACTGTTTCAAAGGACACCATCAAGCAAAGGTCTTGGTGAGGACATCTTCATGCTGCTGCAGGTGAAGGGTGCCAATTCCTACAGCAGGGGCTGGCAAAGGGGGTCGACTCACAAGACGGAGCTATGATGAGAGCAGAAAAGAAATAAAATGACCTGCTGACCTGATCAGAGCCCGGCTTTATTCTCCCGAGGCAGGGCATGCCTTTCTTTTAGCTTGTTTAACCACAAATCACCTTTTTTGGAAAAATAATGGGTCACCTAGAATAGACTGGAAGGAGATACAGGTCACAGCTAAAAACTAAATCCCAGGCACCATCAGGGGAGATCAATTCTTGAATTGGTCGTGTTCTTCAGTAACTATTAGTTGGTTTTAGCAGTAGAGCTTCCTAAATGAGAACAATGACAATGATTTGATCCCACAAACTAGTAACAAATGTGTGAAGTGAGTTCTTTTTTTTTTTTTTTTTTTTAATTTTATCCATTCATTTGACAGAGAGATCACAAGTAGGCAGAGAGGCAGGCAGAGAGAGAGAGAGAGGAGGAAGCCGGCTCCCTGCTGAGCAGAGAGCCCGACGCGGGACTCGACCCCAGGCCCCTGAGATCATGACCTGAGCCGAAGGCAGTGGCCCAACCCACCGAGCCACCCAGACGCCCTGTGAAGTGAGTTCTAATTGAAGAAGAATAGGAAGAGAAACAGAAGCCCATTTGCTCTTCTCATTGTTCTTCCCTCCTGACAGTCTAAGCAGTAAGAACTTGGCCTTTGATGGACCCCAGCTATGTGGAAGAGCCTAGAACAAGCATTAGTGGGCATCTCTTCTCCATTACTGTAATACAAGCCCACTCATCATCCTGCTCCCCCAGGACCTGGATTGTGACCTTTAGGACAAGACTAGGGGTAAGGTAGCTGACAGGTAAGGGCTTTTACTTTAAGTATAATCACTTTTTCTTACATCGTACTAGCACATACACATATATATATCTTGATAAACATTCAGTATTTCATTCCAAAAAAAAAAACAGTCTAAGTTAGGTTTTATAGTTTAGTTTCTCTTTAAAAGAACTGGACTGCTAATGGGGGATAAACCCATTTACTGGCACTCCAGGAGAAATAACACACATACATAAAACACTGTAAGAGGGAAAGCTATTACCTTGCAGGCCAGCTGCTTTTCAAACCTTGGAGAAACAAAGCACCATGGTCCCATGTTCTGAGGCTCCTCCTGACTCCAAATAAAATCTATAGGAGAAGAAAGTTCATTTCAATACTCCAGGTAAACCTACAGTAACACACACACACACACATTCTATATGTAGAATATATAAAAATATATATAGTTTTATATATATCAATATATATAGAATATATATATATAGAATGTGTGTGTATATGTATACACACAGTGCATATGTACATACATAGATACCTTATAGCCATATACACACACATATGTACATATACAGTGTGTATGTATGTATAGCTAGCTTTCTTCAAGTAAATCTATGCCTTTCCAATATGGCATGGTGTGGTTTGTTTTTTGTTTGTTTTGTTTTGTATTTTGGTAAATGATAGTCATGTATCAAACACCTCACTCATGATACAGAACAATTCTATCAACCCCCAAAATTCCCTCATCCTGCCCTTTGAAGGCAACTCCTCCTATGGCACCAGCCTCTGGCAACCACTGAGGTTCTCTTCTCCCTATGGTTTTGCCTTTTCCAGAACATCAGATAAATGGAATTATACTATGGAAGCTTTGGTTCTGGCTGCCCTGAACTAGCAAAATCCCAAAACCATAGTTTACTCTCTTTTATTGTTGAGTAGTATGATATTGCAAGGATGTACCTTACATCCTTGTTTATTTATCCACAGGTTCAAGGACATTCTGGTGGTTTCCAGTTTGGGACAATTATGAATGAAGCTGTGGTAGACATTTTTCTGTGAACACACTGTCATTTCTCTTGGGCAAATACCTCCGAGTAGACTGGCAACTGTGTGTTGGAACTATTTTCCAGGGTGGCTGTACCACTTTCCATTCCTCATCAGCTCTCGGTATCGCCAACTTACTGTTTTGTTTTCATTTTAGCTATTCTGACAGGGGTGCAGCTGTATCTCGTTTGGGTTTCATTTGCATTTCCCTTATCACTAATTATGTCAAGCATCTTTTTTTTTTAAGATTTTTTATTTATTTTTATGACAGAGAGAGAGATCACAAGTAGGCAGAGAGGCAGGCAGAGAGAGAGAGAGGAGAAAGCAGGCTCCCCGCCAAGCAGAGAGCCCGATGCGGGGCTCGATCCCAGGACCCTGAGATCATGACCTGAGCCGAAGGCAGAGGCTTAACCCACTGAGCCACCCAGGCGCCCCTGTCAAGCATCATTTTAAGTAGTTATTTGTCCTCCCATTCTTTCATTCAGATCTTTTGCCTAGCCAAAGGTCATGGAGATTTTCTCCTAGAAGTTTTAGAGTTTTATGTTTTACATTTAGATCTGTGATCCTGAGTTAATGTCCGTACCCAGTACATACAGATGTCTAATTACTGAAGCCCCACTTATTGTAAAGACTTGCCTTTTACAGTTACATTTATCCTAAGCAATAGGATAGCACTGATTACCTCCAACTTGTCAAGAAACGACACATCTTAAAGTGAGAGAAGGAGGTGGGTTACTGAAAGGGACACCATAAAAGACAAGGAAACATTGGCTCTAGCAGTATTTTTTTTTCCCCGTTTTTCCAAATTCCAAAAGATTCAATCCTTTAAGGTCTCTCACTGCCCCAGAATCCCTTTCCACAGAGACGCTGGAATAGGTTTCAGGTATCAAAAAACCCAAAGAACCCCACCAAGAATAATGCTGCACCTTTAACGTGTTTGTATTTGCTCATCTCTTGCTGTAACGAATCCAGTGGGAAAGGGCAGAGTTCCTCTAATCGGATGATGGCAAAGTCATGCTTCTTGGCCTCTAAGGATTCTCTTTGCTTCAGCAGGGCATAGAAATGTTTGCCACAGCAGAACACTAGCCTCTTGACCCTGTTGGGTAGAATGGGGTAGAGGAGAAACAGCTAAGAGAATTGTATCAAAAGAAAGAGGAGATTGCATCGATGAAAATGCTTCATTATGGAAGCAGTGGGGGGCTCTGTAGTTGGGTTCAGTGACACACTGTGCCCTGTGGTCTTCCTCAGCTACACACGCCTCTGAAGCTCCAAATTCCATGCAAATTCTGCCTCCCGCCCCATGGGGGCAGAGGACTTCTATCAGGATAGAGGAGATTTGGGTCACTCTGGGTTCCCTAACGTGAACTAGTTTTCCCATTAATTAAAATTCTACTGCAGAGTATGAAAACAGAGATACACAGCAAATTACTTTTTGGGATCCACAGATGAATCGCCAATGACCGGCTTGAATGTTGTTCCTGGCGCCATTTCTTGAAGAGTTGACACAGCGGCCTAAGGAGGATAAAAAGCCACACAACTATCAACCGAAGAAAGGAGCTGAAGATGCTTGCACTTTCAAGGGATCTTTACCAAGAAATAACATCAAACTTTCCTCCTCGGACTCATATATATAAATATATGCTCTAGTAAACACAGTATCTTTCAAAAAAAATACCAATTGTGTATATTTCAGAATAAAATTACTTTTTCCAGGTTATGTAAGATTGCCTTTTGTGCAATACTGAAACAAGACTTTTAGAATCAAAATTTCAGTTTGATCCCACATTTGTCTCAGTAAAAATACACTTTGGTTTGTTGGAATCAGAAATGACATTTGTGAACAAAAACAGCTAAACTAGGACAAGGATTTCTGTCTCTAGGATTTTGACTATAATTTATACGTGAAACCTAATGAGTCAGAACAAGAAGGAACAATACATGAATATTTCTGTGATGACAAGAAATTTTATTAATGAACTCAATTTAAATAAGTACCTGTTGCAAAGAACTTAGCACATAGACAACCCTAGTTCACTGCCCTATAATCTATTCTCAAATGGGACTACATCTTGATTGGTCCACTGATGGGCAACCATGCTGATGGGGAATATTGTAGTATACCCTAAAAAATTAATATTAACTAAGAGAATGAAATAAAAATATATACTTTATACATTATACATTATCTATATGTCTACATAATATATGTTACCTATTATATATAGATATATATTTTATTATATATCATATATTTACTTTATTCTTATTTTTTACTTATTCTTATTGCTAAATAATGTATGATAGAAGCCATTTTTCTCCATCCTGAACCCTTGGTCAGCTCCCACTTCCTAGGGTAGGAATCCAAAGGAGCTGGAGGGGCGCCTGGCTAGCTCAGTTAGTGGAGCAAGTGACTCTTGATCTTGATCTTGGTGTCAGTTCAAGCCCCACATGGAGGTGTAGAACTCACTAAGGCAAAAAAAAAAAAAAGGAACTGGAATTCAGAGCTGGGTGGGAAATTTGGGTAGAATTTAGGTACCACATGTCAGACAAACTTCTTACAGCCCTGAGTCATATTTGTCATATGGCAAGTCATCTCTGAATACACCTTGGAAAGAAAGGGTGGACTTCTGTTCTGCTAGATCACTTGTACCAATAATCTAATTTTCAGGAAGAAATCAGACTTCAATAATGGTGGTACTCACTTTCAGTTAATAGAAGGACTGAGATGTTTAATGAAGATATTTAGCTACTTAATAGCTTTTCACTTAAAAATCTATAGGATAGGGGCACCTGGGTGGCTCAGCGGGTTAAAGCCCCTGCCTTCGGCTCAGTCATGATCCCAGGTTCCTGGGATCCAGCCCCACATCACGCTCTCTGCTCCGCGGGGAGCCTGCTTCCCCCACCCCCGCCTGCCCTCTGCCTACTTGTGATCTCATTCTCTCTCTGTCAAATAAGTAAATAAAAAATAAAATCTTTTTAAAAATCTATAGGATAGCTGTTGAAAAAATATATATATATATTTTATATATATATATATTTTTTTTTGAGAGAGAGAAAGAGTGTGTAAGCGGAGAGACGGAGGGAGAGAGAGAATCTTAAGCTCTCAGGGCTTCATCTCATGACCCTGAGATCTTGACCTAACTCAAAATTAAGAGTCAGACACCTACCCATCACAGCCACCCAGGTGCCCCTAGCTGTTGATATTTTCAAGGTTCCAGAGCAAGGCCTCACTTATTTGGTAAGTTATATATTAGACATGAGAGAGGAGTGGACTATTGGGGCCAGAATGTGAACTCTCTTTCTCATTAGAAACAGCAAAAAAATTCTCAATAGAATTTCTAATTGTTCACTCAATACTTAGTAATATACATATATTGCACTTAATGTGATTACATGCCATTATAGTAATGATTGAGGGAGCATGTGACACCCTTAGGGGTATAATGAAAACTGGGTCAAGAATCCCAGACAAATATTTTTCTTAGAAATAAGTTATAATAATCTGCATTATGACTCGGCCCCTTTAACACTGCTGCTTCAAAACATCTGTGTCCAAATACCCCCATGAGAAACACGTGTTAAAGGGATGGCATTCATTATTCCTGAATGTCCTCTCATACTGCGAGACCCAGGAAGCCATCTCACAATGTGCAAGGTTGTTCAAGGCACAGTCAGGGAGGCAAACGAGAATGAAAGGATCAAACACACAAACCACGCCATCGGTGTAAGAACGGGAAGTACATTTCCACAGTACTGACCCCCGGGGTCAGCACCAGGGAGAGGCAGTGGAGGGGCAGAGAGGGTGGAATTTGAGGCGGCACCCACTCTGGGCTCATGTGGATGCTGACCTCCACTAGAGGCAAATCACTCAACTGCTATCCTTAACACCCCTCAATTCCAAATATACATTCTCGAGCCTTCGTGAGAAGCACAGGATAGTCTTGAAGAGCCAAATCCTAAATGACTTCTTTTACCTCCTTTGCCTAGCATCCGAATAAGTGCCAAGGTTTTTTGAACCTTAATCCTAATTAAGACTCTCATATAAAACCAGAAAAAATGCTCACAGATGGGATAAATAGATGCTTAGCAATATTTATTATCTTGAACTCTGCATATTTTTGTGATTTAAAAAATATATTGGGGGGGCGCCTGGGTAGCTCAGTCGGTTAAGCGTCTGACTCTTGACTTCGCCTCAGGTCATGACCTCAGGGTGGTGAGATTGAGCCTCTTGTCTGTACAGCTCTACAGTGAGCGTGGAGCCGACTTAGGATTCTCTTCCTTTCCCTCTGCTTTTCCCCCTCCAGCTCATGTGCAATCCCTTTCCCTCCCTTCCTCTCTCTCACACAAAAAAATAAAAATAAAAATAAATTTAAATTTAAAATAAAATAAAAAACATATTGTGTGCTTAACACCCAGTTCAGGTGAACCCAGACAAAATGTTCCTTTTCTTCTTTTCTAAAGATTTTATTTATTTATTTGAGAGAGAACAGGAGAGAGAGAAAATATATGTACCCCTTTAAATGTTATAGCAATAAGCTATATTGTTGTAATGTTTGAAACAGGAGTCTATCCACTGGTAAATCATTTAGCAGAAAAAAATCTCAGTAAGCCAATGAATATCACCACTGGTTTTCATCAAAATACTTGGCATTCCCAACTTGCTACTCTCAAGATAGTACATTAGACTTGGTTTTCTCTGGTTTTGCTTTCAATGGTTTGTGTTACGTACAGTCAACCTAGGTCAAGAAGCAGATGCTCTTCCTCCTGACATGTGGTCAGAAGGTCTCTAGTAGCATCATGCTGTCACCATGCCTACGTCATTCACCTACTTCCTCTCTTTATGTACTCATTTTATCATCTTGCTCCATCACAAGAAGGGTGAGTACAGCACAACAAGGTATTTTTAAAAAAGACCATATTGGGGGTGCCTGGGTAGCTCAGTGGGTTAAAGCCTCTGCCTTTGGCTTGGGTCATGATCCCAGGGTCCTGGGATCGAGCCCCACATCAGGCTGTCTGCTCTGCAGGGAGCCTGCTTCCTCTTCTCTCTCTCTCTGCCTGCCTCTCTGCCTACTTGTGATCTCTGTCTGTCAAATAAATAAATAAAATCTTTAAAAAAAAATAAATAAAAATAAAAAATAAATAAAAAATTAAAAAGACCATATTCACATAACTTGTTTTATAATATATAATCATAATTCTTATATTTTATTTAGTTCTTATTAAGCTAATACTGTGTTTAATTTATAAATTAAAATTTATGATAGGTACGTGTGTATAGGAAAAGACATAGTGGGTACAGCGTTTAGTACTATCTGCAACCTCAGGCATCCGATGGGAGTCTTGGAATGTATTCCCCACAGATAAAAGAAGAATACTGGTACTGAAAACTACTTGCACTTTAAATAAACTTTTTCTAAAAAATTATTTCTGCTTGGGCGCCTGGGTGGCTCAGTGGGTTAAAGCCTCTGCCTTCGGCTCAGGTCGTGATCCCAGGGTCCTGGGATTGAGCCCCACATTGGGCTCTCTGCTCAGCAGGGAGCCTGCTTCCTCCTCTCTCTCTCTGCCTGCCTCTCTGCCTATTTGTGATCTCTCTCTGTCAAATAAAATAAATAAAATCTTCAAAAAAAAATTATTTCTGCTCACAGTGAGATGGAGTGCTCCCTATAGTCCAAGTTATTCCAGAAAGTTTTTTTTTTTAAAGAGAGAAAGCAGTTAGGTCAACTAAAACCGAAAAGACGTTTCTGTTTAAATATAATTAGACACAAGGGGATGTGTGGGTTTGCAGAGTGTAGGGGCCCAGGGTGGCAGGGCGGGAAACAGGTGAAACAGGTAAAGGGGATTAAGGAGTGAGTGCTCTTGTCGTGATGAGAACCAAGTGTGTATGGAAGTGTTGAAGCACCATATTGTACACCTGAAACTTACATAACACTGCATGTTAACTGGAATTAAAATTTCAATTTAAAAAGCCAAAAAAAGGGGTGCCTGGGTGGTTCAGAGGTTAATCTTCTGCCTTCAGCTTGGGTTATGGTCTCATAAAATAAATAAAGGCCCTAAATAAATAAATAAGATACAGAAAATAGAAGCAAGTATGTACAAAAATGACAAAAGGACATTATAGACCAATACCCCTGATGAACATGGATGCAAAAATTCTCAACAAGATACTAGCTAATTGGATCCAACATTAAAAGGATTATTCACCATGCCCAGGTATGATGTATTTCTAGGCTGCAGGGGCGGTGGTTCAATATCTGCAAATCAATCAATGTGATATTCTACATTAATGAAAGAAAGGATAAGAACTATACGATCTTCTCAATAGATGCAGAGAAAGCATTTGGCAAAATACAGCACCCTTTCTTGATTAAAAACTCTCAACAAAGTAGGAATAGAGGGAACATATCTCAAACATGCTAAAGGCCATATAGGGAAGACCCGCAGCAAATATCATTCCCAACAGGGAAAACCTGAGAGCTTTTCCTCTAAGGTCAGGAATGCAACAGAGATGTCCACTCTCACCACTGTTATTGACATAGAACTAGAAGCCCCTGCCCAGCAATCAGACAACAAAAAGAAGTAAAAGACATCTGAACTGGCAAAGAAGAATTCAAACTCTACTCTTCACAGATGACATGATACTCGATGTAGAAAACCCAGAAGATTCCACCAAAAAATTGCTACAGGAATTCAGCTAAGTCATAGTATATAAAATCAACACACAGAAGTCTGTTGCATTTCTATACACAAACAATGAAGCAGTAGAAAGAGAAATCAAGGAATCAGTCCCATTTACAATTGCACCAAAAACCATAAGATACCTAGGAATAAACCTAACCAAATAGGTAAAAGATTTGTACTCTCAAAACCATAGAACACTTATGAAAGAAATAGAGAAAGACACAAAGAAATGGGAAAACATTCCATGCTCATGGATTAGAAAAACAAATATTGCTAAAATGTCGACACTACCTGGGGTGCCTAGCTGGCTCAGTGAGTTAAGCATCTGCCTTTCGTTCAGGTCATGATTCCAGGGTCCTGGGATCAAGCCCCATGTTGGGCTCCCTGCTCAGCAGAGAGTCTGCTTCTCCCGTTCCTTCCCCCCATCCCCTGCCCAAGCTCTTGCTCTCTCTCACTCTCTCTGTGTCTGAAATAAAATCTTTTTTTTTTTAAAAATGTCTATACTATCCACAGCAATTTACACATTCAATGCAATCCTTATCAAAATACCACCAGCATTTTTCACAGAGCTAGAACAAACAATTCTGAAATTTGTATGGAACCAGAAAAGACCCCAAAAAGCCAAAGTAATGTTGAAAAAGAATCAAAGCTGGGAGCTCACAATTCTGGACTTTAAGCTTTATTATGAAGCTATAATCAGCAAGACAGTATGGTACTGACACAAAAACAATAAACAGATCAATGGAACAGAATAGAGAACCAGAAATGAACCCTCAACTATATGGTCAACTCATCTTCGACAAAGCAGGAAAGAATATCCAATGGATGGGATGCCTGGGTGGCTGAGTCAGTTAAGTGTCTGCCTTTGGCTCAGTTCATGATCCCAGTGTCCTGGGACCGAGTCTCAGATGGGGCTCCTTGCTCATCAAAAGCCTGCTTCTATCTCTGCCTACCACTCCCCCTGCATGTGTTTTTTTTGTTTCTGACAAATACATTAAGAAAAAAAAATATATATATATATATATATATCCAACAGACAAAAGTCCCTTCAACAAACAGTGCTGGGAAAATTGGACAACAACAACATTCAGAAGAATGAAACTGGACCACTTTGTTACACCATACACAAAAATAAATTCAAAACAGATGAAAGACCTAAATGGTCTTTCAAAATCCTTTGACCTCAGAAGCAGCAAATTCTTACTAGACATGTCTCCAGAGGCAAGGGAAACAAAACCAAAAATAATTATTGGGACCTCATCAAGATAAAAAGGAAAGGAAACTATCAACAAAACTAAAAGGCAACTTACAGAAGTAGATTATCAGACAAATGACTAGTATCCAAAATCTATAAAGAGCTCATCAAACACAATGCCCAAAAAACAAAAAAACCCAGTCGAGAAATGGGCAAAAGACATGAATAGACATTTCCCCAAAGAAGACATACAAATGGCCAACAAACACATGAAAACATGCTCAACGCCACTTATCATCAGGGAAACACAAATCAAAACCACAATGAGATACTACCTCACTCACCAGAATGGCTAAAATTAACCACTCAAGAAACAAGAGATGTTGGTGAGGATGTGGAAAAGGGGGGAACCTTTTCCAGCTGTTGGTGGGAATGCAAACTGTGGAAAACAATTTCCTCAAAAAGTTAAAAACAGAACTACCCTCAGATCCAGCACTATTAGGGGTATTCATCAAAAAGATACAAAAATAGTGATTTGAAGGGGCACATCCACCCAAATGTTTATAGCAGTAATGTCTACAATAGCCGAACTGGGCAAAGAGCCCAGATGTCCATCGACCGATGAATGGATAAAGATGTGGTATATTTACACACAATGGAATGTTACTCAGCCATCAAAAATAATGAAATCTTGCCATTTGCAATAATGCAGACAGAACTAGAGGGTATTATGCTAAGTGAAACAAGTCAGTCAGAGAAAGACAAATACCATATGATTTCACTCATATGTGGAATTTAAGAATCAAAACAGATGGAACATAGGGGAAGGGAAGGAAAAATAAGATGAAAACAAGAGAGGGAGGCCAACCATAAGAGACTATTAACTGTAGGAAACAAACTGAGGGTTGCCGGAGGAGAGATGGGTTGAGGGGCTGGGGTTACTGGGTGATGGGCACTAACGAGGGCACGTGATGTAATAAGCACTGGGTGTTATACACAACTGATGAGTCACTGAATTCTACCCGAAACTAATAATACACTTTATGTTAACGAGCTTAACTTTAAATAATTTTTTTTTTAATGACAAAAGGAGAAATGCTTACTAACTAGTTTTTTCTACTTACGGGGAACCTGAGTAACATCTTCGGAGAAGCAACGATGAGGGGTTTTCGGAAGTTCCGAACCATCTGTCTCCTGAGCAGGTGGAAATACTGTGCAGGGGTGGTCGGGTGTGTCACGAACATGTTTACCGTGTCTCCATCTACACCCTCTTCGACACTGTCACACATCTGAGGGAAAAAATGGAAGAAAGGAGCAAATGTTCAGATCATCTCATTCAATCACAAGGACCCAGGCTGTCCTAAGGGAAACATGTCTGTATCTGACAACTTCCAAACCGTATCTTCTGCACAGGAGGGTACATATCCTATAATTTCTTTCCCAAAATGTACTTTTCTGTTTGCATCACACACCATCTTTAATTTACCTGCCATTTATTTCTGTAACCTAATTTTTATAAAATCATTTTTCTGCATTTTTATCTACCAATATAACTATGCATCTATCTACTGTTCTGTCTACCTTTCTACTGACCTATCATCTAGTTGTGTATTTTATCGGCACATATGCCAAAATGACTAATGATATTCCCATACTAAGTGGATGTGTACAGGTGTCTCCATTTACTCTGAAATGCATCAGAAGATAATACAGGTTTAGAGACAGAAGGATGATAATGAGTAGTTGTAATAAACCAGTACTGTAGAATAAAATATTAATGGTACACTCTAAGGGGTCGGCCTATGAACGTTCACTGGAAAATCTTCTAACTTCTGTATGTTCGAAAATTTTCATAATAAAATACCCTAATATTTTCCTGCATATTCTGCCATATGCAGAAAAAGACGTAGGTATTGCTCCTTACCAATGAATAACAATGGTTATTTCTGGGTGGTTATTTAAAATTTTTTTGGTGATCATGAATCATTTTATAAAAATACAATCATTACTTGAAAAAAAGTTTTTTAAGTAAAAATACAGATTCCTAGGCCTCACTCTGAAGAATCTGGTGTTGGTCCCTGTATCTCTGTTTACAAAATGCTCCCCAGGTGATTCTGACAGTCAGCCTGGTTTGGGAGACCCTGACCTCTGCCATACAAGAACTACTTTAATGGCTATACAACCATGATGCTGGTGTCCCCAGGCATCAGGCTGATAAGGAATATTGACATTGCATGAAATCTGTGTCATTCAAATCTTCCAAGTCCTCTCGTTTGAGGTGTGCGCGAAGTATCTACAGGACGCAACTCTATTTCAAACCATCTAGGAAGCAGGAAGCGTTTCTTGGAATCTAGAAGGCATGGGACACGTACCTGCAGGAAACGCTCTATGCGGCAAGAGGAATGGTCGGGTCCAGCCCCGTCATACCCGTGGGGAAGGAGAATAACAATGCCACTCTGTAGGAGCCACTTGGCCTCCCCTGGAAAAGCACATGACAGGGAGTAAGATCTCTCTGAGGCAGGAACAGAATGGCCTGAGGTGACCTGGTAGTGCCACAAATTTAGTTTGCTGTCTGATCCCCTAAAATCATTTCCATTCTAAGCACTTTCCAGCAGTGTTCCAGGCTTTGGAGGAAGATATCCATCCCGCTGGCTGAAACCCTACAGGACATGTTCACTGAACGGGCTCTAGCAGATGGAACACAAATTAAAAGGGGAATGACCCGGGTTCAAGGACAACATGTATCTCTGATTCCAGGTAGATGTTGCGTTTCCTCATGTACCACTTGCAACACGGGCCACTGTCCTTAGCCGAGGGAGCAGACACGCCAGGATGGCTTCTGTACATGTCAAAGTTCAGTCAGTTCCCTCAAGGCACTTTTCTTCCTTCCTTTTTTTTTTTTTAAGAATTTATTTATTTATCTTTTGCAAGTGCACGCATGCGTGAGACAGAGAGCACACAAGCAGGGGGAGCAGCAGGCAGAGGGAGAAGCAGAATCCCCACGGAGCAAGGAGCCTGATGTGGGGCTGGATCCCGGGACCCTGGGATCATGACCTGAGCTGAAGGCAAATGCTTAACTGAGTGAGACACCCAGGTGTCCCAGCACTTTTCTTCCTCACAACTATAAGGTTGCAGAGAAACACAGCAAAGGGAGGCCTGAAGTGTGCAAATTCCAAGAGTGGTTCCCCCCAGAAAATGGGGTGATAGGAACTCACACTTGTACTTTACTACGTACCTTTGAATTTTGCAATAAGCAGGTTCTGCTTCTGTAAATGGTGATTAAATACAATAAAGATGCACAACTGCCAGCTTTCAGATACTTAAATATCCCTGGGTTAGGGAAGTGGGTTTTCAAGGCTGGCATTTGCTCCTAGCACAAATCCTCCCTGTGTCACCACTGCCTGCTTTGTATTCATGTCACAGCTCCTCAACATGTCCCAAGCGCAGACCCAAAAGTCCATTGCCTAGGAGCTGGTGGGTACATGCCCTGCTCCTGACAGCCAAGCGCCGTCCCCTGAAGAAGTTGCTGCTTACGGTCTGAGTGGCCCCCAGCCCTCTGGCAGCTTTCATAACCATCCAATAGCTGTCAGGCCCCAGCAGAGGGCAAGGCAGCCTCCCAACTCTCCTGAGGAGCTGTGCTACAGCACCTCATAGGCAGCTATGCCCCTTTCCATTCATTTGTCCCCAAGGGGCTGGGGCCATGCCACACACATATGCCAACACCAACCTCCAGAGATGAACGTGTCAAAAATTATCTGAGCACCATTGAAGAAATCACCAAACTGAGCCTCCCAGAGGGGCAGCAACTTGGGGCTTTCAATGCTCATTCCATATTCAAATCCCAGGACAGCCTCTTCTGACAATGGGCTGTTGCTGACCTAATACAAAGGAAGAGAAAAGAAACACTGTCATGCTAGGACAGGGGACACAAAAGTCAGTAAAGCATCATAAACCTCTCAAAAGGGAGGAGGGGCCCAGAGGGGAACTTTCTTTCCAGTCATCTCCCATTTCTTTGAGAAAGGAGATCTATTTCTCTCTGTGAATGACGCATTTGGGGAAAGTTGGCATGAAGAGAGGAGGGAAAAGAATGGAATATGGGCACTAAAGATTTTCTTTAAGGATAAGCAAAATAAGCTTTGCTTATTTTGAGCCTGGGTAGCTCAGTCAGTTAAGCATCCAACTCTTGATTTCAGTTCAGGTCTTTAGTTCAGGCTTGTGAGTTTGAGCCCCAATTAAAAAAAAATAGTAATAATTTAAAAATTTTTTAAAAGGATAAGCAAAATTAACTTCTCAGATAACCTATTTTTATTACTGAGAGTAAAACTATGTCACACAAACTTTTAAAAAAACATCACAAAACAAAGGAGGGGAAGTTACCAAAAGAAGGCCTGCCTTTGGTTAGAATCCATTATTCTAACATCCTATCTGCACAATAAAGCAAAAGAACCATCATGACATGTTAAGATAAAAAAGAAAAGCAGAATATAAAATTAGATCTCTGAGGAGGCAAAAAAGTTAGGACAGTTAAAGGCAACATAATTCTACTCAGTCACAGGATAACGGGTAGATCTAGAGGGTACGATGCTAAGCGAAATAAGTCTCACAGAGTAAGATAAATACTGAATGATTTCGCTTATATGTGGAATCTAAAAAACAGGAGAAACAAAACAAACAAAAGCAGAAAGAGACCCATAAACACTAGAGAACGAATTGGTGATTGACTGAGGGGAGTGGGGAATGGGGAATGCACAAAATGGGTGGGAGAGAGTGGAAAGCCCAGGCCTCCAGGGATGGAATGAATAAGTCACAGAGTAAAAGATACAGCACAGGGAGTATTGCCAATGATATTGGAAGAGCGTAAGGGGATAGATGGTAGCTACTCTTGTGAGCACCGCATAACATACAGACTTGTCACATACCTATACTAATACAACATTGTGTGTCAACAGCATTTCAACTAAAAGAATTAAAAAATAAAAAAAATAAATAGAAATAAACGCAACATGATTCTCAACAGGGTTGGAGGAGGAGATGGTAGTCATGTTTTGACATTCATTTCCTGACATGGATGGTCGTACTGCTATGGTGGCCGCGAAGGTCTTTGTTTGCAGGAAATACACATTCACAGCAGGAGGTGAGCAACCTGGTATTTCCAACTTCAAGTCTCAAATGTTTCAGAAGGAGAAAAAGTTCCTTTTGTATTGTACATCAAACTTTTTCATAATTTTGTCTTTGTTTGAAATTGTTTCTCAAAGATATTTGTAAGTCATGTATTTATAGAATAATAGTTGGCAATAAAAAGGAATGAGGTAGTGACAGACTACCACATGGACAAACCCTGGAAACATGACGCTAAGAGACAAGTCACAAAAGGCCACTTTATTGTAGGATTCTATTTATATGAAAAGTCCAGGGGCTCCTGGGTGGCTCAGTGGGTTAAGACCTCTGCCTTCAGCTCAGGTCATGATCCCAGGGTCCTGGGATCGAGCCCCGAATCGGGCTTTCTGGTCAGCAGGGAACCTGCTTCCTCCTCTCTCTCTGCCTGCCTCTCTGCCTACTTGTGATGTCTGTCTGTCAAATAAATACATAAAATCTTTAAAAAGAAAAAAAAATGTCCAAAATGGGCAAATCAATAGAGATAGAAAGTAGATACATGGTTGTCAGCGGCAGAGTGGAGGAAGGAATGGGGAGACTCTCACTGGGTGGATGGGGTTTTGTTCTGGGAGTGCTGAAAACATTATGAAACTAGATAGTGGTGATGTCTGCACCACTCTGTGAATATACTAAAAACCACTGAATTGTATACATTGAAAGACTAAATTCAAAAAGTTTTATCTCAATAAATCTTTTATCAAAACAAAACAGAAACCTCTGGAAGAGCCTAGGAGGCTCAGTCAGTTAAGTGTACGACTCTTGGTTTCAGCTCAGGTAATGATCTCAGGGTTGTGAGATCAAGCCCTGTGTTGGGCTCCACACTCTACAAGAAATCTGGTTGAGATTCTCTCTCTCCCTCTCTCTATGCCCCTCACGCTGAGAGGGAACACTCTTTCTCTCAAAAATACAAAAACAAAACATACAAACAAAAAAGACTCTGAGGGAAAAAACTGTGACTACAAGTATAAAAATGTGTGATTTGTATGTTTAAGCACTTAGTGACAACACAGAAAAATAAAAATAGATGATTTATAAGCATGGTAGGATTATGTATAATAATATGTATAATAACCTTGTCTTTTCTGATTTCTCTTTTGATTTCAGTTATAAGCTATAGGTTACACTAATTTTTAAAAGACAGCTACATTTCTCAGATTTATGAGTGCATTGTAAACAAGGTTTAGACTGACCACTTTACCTGTACCTTCTGTCTGTCCTCACCTTCTCATTTGTCTTCCTACTCAACGCTGACATACCCACCAATGTTCTAAATCCATTCTTCCTTTCTGCTTCTTCACTGGCTTCATCACCTAATGCCTGTTTTCTGAACCTCTCCTCACTGACTTTCCCTTCATAGCAGATAGAAATCAATACTCAAAAATGCAACAAGAAACAGTCCCCTGACCAGTGGTCTACAGCTGTAGCTTCCTTTCACCATCAAGCTTCTAGAAGAATTATCTAATCCACTTGTCTCCAGTTCTGTAACCCCTGTTGACTGCTCAGGCCAGTGCAATCTAGCACCGCTCCACAAAAAACAGATCTACATGAGGTCAACCCTTGACCTTCCAGTTGCTAAATCCAACGGCCATGTTGTTCTTCCTCGTGTCTGACTTCTCCCTCCTTCAGTTCATGACACAGCGACTCCCAGTTGTCTTCCCATCTTTCTGGGTGCTCTCCTGGGAAAAATGTCTCCCTCTGCCAGCACCTTAAACACTGTTTTTCCCAGGACCCTATCCCCAGTCCTCTTCCTATTCTGCTCTCTCCCAGGGAGATAATCCCACCCCTGCCCACCCCTATGGTTTCAAACATTTCTACACCCTGATGATGTCCAAATGTGTACCTCGAGACTAAATTCCTTTATTAACTCCAGACATACGCATCTCATTGCCTTTCTGTAATGGACAGCAACTTCTAGGTTCTTCAGCCACCTCAAAGGCAAATGTCCAAAACTGAATCCATCATCTTTCCTTACCAAACCCATGCCCTCTCTTTACTCTGTATCTGGGTGAATGCCACCATCATATAGCAAATGTCTGAGTTAAGAAACCAGGAGATAAGCAAGACTAGTTTTTCTTCTCCACTCTCTACATCTACAACTAAGTCCTATCGCTGTTCTCAAATCTGGCCCCATATTCCATCTGCACCGCTTCTGCCCTAATTCAGGTCCCCGCGATTTCCTGCCTAGAACAACTGAGAACCCTCCTTAGAAATTGCCCTTACCTCAATAAAGCTAGGACAGAACTGCCCAAAATTCTCATCTACCTTCAGCTTCCAAAGTACCATCAGGAGGGCTCTGTCTGATATAAAAACCTGATCACCTGTTCAAAATTCCTCCAAGGTTTCCAGCTTCTATAACATTCCAAATCTTTCACAATGTGCAGAGTCAGGCCAGGCTCCTCTTCCTTGCCCCGTCCCCACTTTGCACCTGAACCTCCAGTCACATGATGCTATTTGGAGTCCCTGTCCTCTCACCTCCCGGGGTTTTGTGTGTACAGTTGTGCCCACCTGGAACGTTCTCCCTACGTGCTTCAGACTAGGCAACTCCTCATGTCCTTCCAGCCCCAGCTCAAATCTGGCTTCCTCCCCAACTCTCTCCTGACTTCCCAAGTAGACTCACTACACCTTCACCTCTGCATTCAGCATACTTTATACACTTGTATTCACACATCTACCTTCACGTCTTGGATTTATTAATGGCTTTATCTATGCCCCAAAGCATCTGAGATGGGTACATAATATACAGTGTGATAGTGTAACTGTAAGTAGAGAGAAGAAAGGTAAAGAATGAGACACAGCACAGAGGGGACAGACAGCCTTGGTGGTCTACAGTCACCCAGGGTCCCATGGTCTCCACCCCTTCCTGGGAGCCCTTGCTGACCTGACCGGGAAAGGCCGAGCGGCCGAAGCACTTACAATGCATACACAGTAAAGACAAACCACTACTCAGTGAGCTGCAACCCCTCTCAGTACCACAAGCGAGCAGCCGTTCCTCCAGGGTTGGTCTTAGATAACTAATGAAATCTTTGGACAGCATCCTCATGAGAGATGCAAGGCATTTACTTGGGGCTTTCTAGATAGTAATATTCAAAATGAACTGATACTATATATCAAGGCACAATTCAATGAAGGACACTGGAGTGAGGGGCTACTTTACATTTCAGTGTCTGGATCCCCAATCTGACTTGATCCAGGGGTAGATTTCAGAATCATGTAAAGAAAAGATGAGCTTTGTGTCCTTTTAAGTAATGGTTCTGGCATCTTGCTTTTGACAAGTAAATTTGTTTAAATATTGAGTATCAGTAAGCTCCAGATTATACCCAAACAAATGCTAGAATAGGAAAAAAGATGACATGTCACTAAGCGTACCTTGAAGGATAATTTATTTTAATAAACATCATGTGGCCAGCACTATGCTAGCTGTTGGAGAGAAAATAAAAAGACCCAGCCCCTGCCTTTGACTCTATTGTGACCACCACATAGAAATATATGGTAACAGATATATTTGTCAAGCCTACTAAGCCTTAGAAATAAGGTAACCTTGAGAAAGCTGGGCCCTTTTTTTTTTTTTTTTTTTAAGTAAGCTCTATGCCCACTGTGGTGCTTGAACTCATAACCTGAAAATCAAGTGTTTCATGCTGTATGGACTGAGCCAACCAGGCGCTCCAGGGCTTTTTGTTGTTGTTGTTGGCTTATTATCCACATCTTTGGGTTACTTTAATGAATTCAGCAACACACAGATTACGATGTCAATTTTCCTTCGTATGTGTGTTTTTTTTAAAGATTTTATTTCATTTATTTAACAGAGAAAGAGATGGTGAGAGAGGGAACACAAGCAGGGGGAGTGGGAGAGGCAGAAGCAGGCTTCCGACTGAGCAGAGAGCCTGATAGGGGCTTGATCCCAGGACCCTGGGATCATGACCCAAGCCAAAGGCAGATGCTTAACAACTGAACCACCCAGGTGCCCCATGACATCAATTTTGGATTAACAAAATGAATAACCATTTGACATTTATAGGACTACAGGTAAGTACCTGGAGTGAAACAGCTCTAGTCTACTCACTAGTATGCTCCTTCCATCCCAAGTGTATAGACCTCTCTTCTCCACCCATTCAGAACCCTTTATTTCAAAAAGGATTAGACCCATGTTGTTGCAAATGGCAAGAATTCATTCTTTTTTATGGTTGAATAGTCTCTAGAGGGTATAATGGTTGGTGAAATAAGTCAGTCAGAGAAAGACAAATACCATATGACTTCACTCATGTGCAGAATCTAAGATCTGGATGAAATGAATGAAAAAAGAAGACACAAAAAACCAGACTCTTAGAGAATGAGCTGGTCATTACCAGAGTGGAGGTGGACAGGTGGATGAGGAGATGGGGGAATGGAAGAATGGGGGAAATAAATGAAGGGATTAGGAGTACAGTTATCTAGATGAGCACTGGGTGATGTAGGAAGTATATCCAAAACTAATGTAACAGCATGTTAATTATACTGGAATTTTAAAATAATTTTAAAAAGAAAAAAAAGGCTGAACTCAAAATAGCTAACATCTGTTTCTAATTGCTTTAAGAATCTTGTAACTATAATTATCGGCACCTGGGTTTTACAGCGGATTAATAAGACATCCTACCTCTAGAAACCCCTTTTGATCAGGATCCATATGGTTCAGAGGGATATAGGTATCATCAGTCTTCTGGCAAACAACCATTGCATGCCGCTGACTAAAAGTTCCACGGCCAACATCTTGCCCACTCAGACGGACATTGAAACCTTAAGAAAACAGGTGGGGAAAAAAGAAAAATCCAGACTCCCATGAATAACCTAAGTATTAACAAGACATGGTGACCCTGAATTCTTAACATATCAGCTCATCCTGAGAATTTTCTGTAGCAAAGAGATTATCCTGATTAAAATACACCTGTGCTATATTCAAAAGTCTGGGTAACGTGAGAATATTTAAGAATGGAGAGTTATCATTTGCTCTACAATCTTTAGAGGAAAATACCTTCCCAATTCATCCAGCGCAGAGCCTTGTTTCCCAGCAAGAAATGCTCTGTCATTAATTCTCTGATGAAGGTTACCAACATGAGTTATACTAAGGTTAAATATTGCCAAGTAAGAAAAGTTTAGAGCCTCTCTAGTCAATGATAACTACGGGAAATAGCTCTAATTCAAAACCTCAGGGGTCACATATAACAAATGTCATACAAAGCACTCCCTACCAGCTGTGCAGCTAACCAGAAACTTCTTACCCTGAGCAAGTAATGAGCCCAAGGCAAGAGCTTCTGCCGTGGCCCAGTCTAACTTTGTTCCATCCATCACTTTCTCCAGCCTGGACTGCAAAAAAATGGAAGAGCAAGAAAAAAAAAAAACAAAAAAAGACACTTTTAAGAGTCTACCTCCTTTTTCACACTGAGTCCAAAAAATGTAACGCAATAACAGTACGCATCAAAATCTTAATATCAAGTAAAAGAGAAAGTGCAGAAGGAAACAGAACAGGATAGCAGTTCCAGATTTTTAAACAGGCAAAACGAGCAGGCACTCGAGTTAGTGGTTAACCTCTGCATAGAAGACAGAAGATGGAGCCAGGGAGGGCATGAGGGGGACCATCCTTCTAATATTCTAGTTCTTCAGCTGGATGGCAAGTACATAGATTGTTTTAAGAGTCTCAGCTCCTGGGGTGCCCGGGTGACTCAGTCAGTTAAGCATCTGACTCTTGGATTTGGCTCAGGTCACGATCTCATGGGTTGTAAGATCAAGGGACTCCCCACTCAACGGGAGTCTGCTAGGACATTCTCTCCCTCTGCCCCTTCTGCCTCCACAACTCGAACTAGTAAGTCTTAAAAAGATAAAGTCTCTTCACGTGTAATAAAAAACCTAAAGATGAAGTTAGCGTTGTAACAATCATCCAGAGGACAGTGTCTCTGTTCAAGTTTAAGTAAAGGCAAAGGCCTTTAGTGCCTTGCTTCCCCCATTTTTGCATGGAGAGTCCCACGTTCTAGGATTCCCGAGGTGCAGGACAACTAAAACTTCAGTCTATATTTAACTTGAGACAATACATAAAACTGCGATGTGCATTAGTCTCTAAATGGTTGCCCTTGGGGTATGCATGTTGAATTTCTTCATTTTTATTTAATCTACCCCCTAAAATGAAAGTGTTTTTCTGTTCACTGGTCAGAAAAATCAAAGCTGGCATTCCTGTGCCACTGTACTTGTGATAACGGGCACGCATGTGCATGTGATGTATGTGCATGTGCATGTGCATGTGATGTATCAACCATTTAATACATAAATAAATGGAGGGAAATGAGTAGTATTGACTCTCAATACCAAACTCCATTGACTCTCAGTACCAAACCACGTATGTGCACTGGAAGGGAAGAAGAAAGAAAAAAGAAGTGGACACATCAGAGCTCAGAGACTATCAGTACCAAAACATCTCTAGGCTCAGCTCCCAGAACCTAGCGACCCACCATCAGTAACACTAATTCAAAAAGATCAGATCCACACCGATTTCTCTGTGACTCGAGACAAACAATCAGTAACCTGAAACTGTCAGGCTCCCTACCTGCACGTAGGTCTTCAGCAGATGACTGTGCATCTGGAGCTCCTCGGGCACCTCCACCGACTTCCCGCCAATAAACCGCAGGAGGTCAAGGGCCACACCCGTGTTCCAGGTGCTAATGCAGGCTGGCGGCTGGACCAGACCCTTCCAGTGTGCCTGCAGGTTGGTGGCTGGGGGGCTGTAGTGTGCCATGTTGGTTAAATGGTCATTTAACTTCGAGTAGTAGGAGGCTTTGATTTCTGACACCTCTTCCCCAGTCATGAGTCCATTGGCAATCAGGTGCTCTGCATAGGTGTCCGGGATGCTCTTTCGGGCTCTGTGCAGCAAACAAGGGAGAAAAGTCAATCTGATTTGCAACAGTGGAAGAGTGACAGACACAGCCATTGTCAAAGGTATCACAGAGCATCATCACTATAAGGAGGCACGCAGGACATGTTCGGGAACTAGAGAGTGTGGGTGGTGGGACGACACGGTGAACATACTAGATACCTCTGACTTGCAGAGTGATCCATTTTATGTTATGTAACTTTCACTGCAATATCTTGTTTTCTCTAGAGGCAATGAGGAGTAACAACCTCTTCCAAGTAAAAACAAAACTCTCCCAAGAAAAAACAAATCCATCTTTATAAGCTTTTTTCTATAGTAAGGTAGAAATAATTAGTAGAGTTTTTCTATGAACATTCTGGACAGTTATTTACAAGACTGACCTACATTGTCTACACCCTTATTTCAAAAAGTATTGAACTCAAAGTCGCCAACATCCGTTTTTGGTAGCTTTAATAACCCAGTAACCATAATAACCAGTACCTTGGTTTTACAATAATAATAATGATACTCTATGTTCACATAATACTTTAAACTACAAAGTTTATTCACATACTTTATCGTATCCAGTCCTGACAAAAGAGGTAGACCAGGCAAACCTTTTTTTTTTTTTTTAAATACAGCCCTGAGCCACATCATGCCATTCAGGAGCTAAATTCCAGATTTGTTCTTCCAAGAGTAGTCTGCTACCCATGACCAGAATGACCTATAAAATGTTACTCAATTGGGGCACCTAGGGGGCTCAGTGGATTAAACCACTGCCTTCAGCTCAGGTCATGATCTCAGGGTCCTGGGATCGAGTCCCGCATCAGGCTCTCTGCTCAGCAGGGAGCCTGCTTCCCCCCCTCTCTCTCTGCCTAATGTGATCTCTCTCTCAAATAAATAAAATCTTTTTTTTTTTTTAAGTCACTCAATTTATTCCTCTGCTTTCATTTTTACCTATGAGGAACTAAAGTGGGGAAGGGGCTCTGTTGTACTTTCTAGTATCAAAAAAGGAAATTCCAAAGTAACATGTTTCTCTCCATCATATTAACCTTCTATCCCAGCACTGTCCAAAAGAAATGTAGCATGTCTATTGGGTATTTACCCCAAAGATACAAATATAGTGATCCAAAGGGGCACTTACACCCCAATGTTTATAGAAGCAATGCCCACAATAGCCAAACCATGGGAAGAGCCCAGATGTCCATTGACAGATGAATGGATAAAGAAGATGTGATACACACACACACACACACACACACACACACTGGAATATTATGCAGCCATCAAAACATGAAATCTTGCCATTTGCAATGATGTGGATGGAACTAGAGGGTATTATAGTAAGTGAAATAAGTCAAGCAGAGAAATATAATTATCATATGATATCACTGATATGCAGAATTTAAGAATCAAGGCAGAGTATCATAGGGGAAGACAGGAAATAATGAAACAAGACTAAACCAGAGAGGGAGACAAACCATAAGAGACTCTTAATGTTAGGAAACAAACTGAGGGTTGCTGGAGGGAAGGTGGGTGGGGAGATGGGCTGACTGGGTGATGGACATTGGGGAGTGTATGTGTTGTGATAAGCACTGTGTATTGTGTAAGGCTGATGAATCAGACCTGTACTCTGAAACAAATAATACATTGTATGTTAATTTAAGAAAAATGTAGCATGAGGGGCACCTGGTTGTCTCAGTGGGTTAAGCCTCTGTCTTCAGCTCAGGTCATGATCTCAGGGTCCTGGGATTGAGCCCTGCATTGGGCTCTCTGCTCAGCAGGAAGCCTGCTTCCCCCTCTCTCTCTGCCTGCCTCTCTGCCTGCTTGTGCTCTGTCAAATAAATAAATAAAATCTTTAAAAATAACTGTAGCATGAGCCAATGTGTAATTAAAAATTTCTTAGCAGTCACATTAGAAAAGGTAAAAAAAAAAAACAGGTAGAATTAATTTTCATAACAAATTTATTTAACTCAATATGTGTAAAATATGGTCACTTTAATACTTTATCAACATAAAAAAAAGTATTGAGATAGTTCACATTTTTCTTGACAGATAAAGTCTTTGGAACCTGGTGTGTATATCACACTTACAGCCCCTCTCCAGCAGGACCGGCCACATTTCAAGTGTTCAAAAGCCACATATGATAGTGGCCTCCATACTGGACAGCACAGTTCCCAAGATTCCTTACAACTGTGATGTTACCTCTTGCCGAGGCACCAAGTGAATCACGGAGGACTGGTTTCTGGTCCTGTCAATGGCATACTGTGGGCTCTGCCCAAGTCCTCCTACTTGTTTCCCATCTGCCAAGCGGTGTTGGTAAATTGCCTTTGTTTATTCATCAAGCAAATGAGTAAAGTTTGAAGAATATGGGGACCTTTCCTGAGACCCACAGAATGACCACCCCAGTTTGCTCAGGACTGTCCCAGCTTTAGCACCGAAAGTTGTGTGCATCAGGCAACCCATGGAGCTCGTCACCCTACTTCAGAGCATCTAATAAAAATAATGTGAGCCCTATGGGGGCGAGGGGATCTTCCACAAAGGTTTATAAATGTACCTGATGATCTTGTACATGACCGGGTTGGTGAAGAAGGGCTCATCCAGCTCGTTGTGGCCCCACTGCCTGTAGCATAACAAATCAACAATCACATCCTTCCGGAAATGGCGCTGGTATTCAAAAGCCAGTTGTGCAGCACGGACCACTTCCTCCGGGCTATCTCCATTGACGTGGATGATGGCGCAGCCCACAAGCTTTCCTGAGGCAGAGGAGACAGATGAAACCAGCCAGCTATCCCATACGACATTAGCCCACCTCCAACTCCTGTTACCTGTGTGGGGAGGCAGCCCACATACTAAGAGGTAGCTTGACTGGGTGGTTAAGAAGCCATACTTTGGAGCCTAGCTGAGAGGAAAGAGGTCATGTCCCAGCTCTGTGACTTACTCTGTGACCTCAGTAAAGTTATGAATCTCAGTCTTCTTACCTGTAGAACTGAGATAATCGCTCCTACCTCTTAGCAATGTTGGAAACATTACATGAGCTAACAAAGAGAAGTCCTACAATATGTTTCTGGTATCTCTGTCAAACTAATCACAAAAAATTCACATAGATAGGGATCTCTGGCTGGCTCAGTCACAGCAGCAAGGGACTCGATCGTGGGGTCGTGAGTTCAAGCTTCACATCAGGTCTAGAGATTACTTAAAAATAAATTATCTTTAAAAGAAAATTCACACAGATAGCCCCAAAAGGCATCCAGGCCGGGGTCTAGGTGCAAAAATGGAAGAGTTCCTACCATCTTACAGTTTACTCTGTGAACTGGGTAATGGGTTAAAAAAAATTTTAAAAAAGCCCTTTCTCTTCATACTGCCTGATTTCTGGGATAAAAACGAGCCAACGTGGCTTCCTCACATCTGACTCCTAACCAAGACCACTTAGCCAAATTCACTGGTTGAACCTATTCTTCTTGACGAGGGCTTTGGGTACCCCAGGTCTGAATCCCCTAAAGACAAGTACCCTGGTGTTGTGCCATTGATCCCTGGCTTTCACCACATCATTCAACTGGATTCTTGGACAATCTGAGATGGCAGCCTCTCAGTTCCACTCTTGTCTTATTTCCCTGGATTCAAAGATCACACTCAGACTTTTCAAGGAATGTTAGTAACACTGTTGGTGACTACTGAGCCCATCTGATCCAAATTTAAAATGGGATAACCAGAGAGGCTCACTCTTCTAAGCCAACTAGATGTTTCTCTAGGGCTGCTTCCCTGTGTCACATACCGATGTCACTGCAGTATAAGGAAGATCTTCCTCTTTCTGCAGGAGTGGTGTAACCCAGCTGGTTATTGACAATCAGATGGACACTCCCACCTATTCTGAAATGTGGGAGACTAGACAACGTAAATGTTTCAGGAACAATCCCCTGACCACAGAAAGATGCATCACCGTGAACCTAAATCATGGAGGAGAAAATGAGAAAATGAACATAAGGGGTGTAGAAATTTATGTTTCCAATTTGGAATAAATTGTTTTCAAATAATAATAGGAATAAAAACAACAATGCTCTCTCTTGCTGGTCCCCTGCCTTCCCAAAACTCTGCTGGTTCTGTACAGGATTTTCTAGAAGGGTTACCTGATCTCAAACAGGTTTCAAAGCCCTTTTCCTCTTGTGACCACCACCGGCCAATCCATTCTACCCACCACCACATTATCATTCACACGCATCATTTCTAATATACCCATCAAAATTCTAGAACAAACAACAGCACCACAGAAGGAAGGGGGCTATTGGAGGTACAGGAGGAAAATCAGCCTAGCATAGTTTTCAGGAAAAAAGACTGCAAGACATGAGGAACGGTACAGTTTTGAACCCTCTTTCTTCCCCAATCAACCTACATCTAAAGCGAGTCTGTGTGCACGTTGCATCTCCTGGTCCCCATTGGGTATACTGGCCACCCCTGGGAACATAAAGAAGGGTGATCTGACTGCAAAGACAGGAGGCAGGCGGGACAGTCTCTCACAGGTGAGTGAAAGGATGCTTTAAGGAACCAACAAAATACTACCACACAACATCTGAAATGTGCTATTCTTCCTAACCATTTGAAGTCTGTTAGATCACAATATCACCACAAAACCTGATGGATGGAAAGCAATAGAGGAAAAGGGAAATCTCTTTTAGAAATGTTGAATGCAAATAATAAGGGAATTGTAGATCTTAGAAGATCTTAGAAGATATGAATTCTATTGACTTCAGGCTAAAAGGAGATTACCTGTCAAATCAACATGTTATACCCCTTAAATTTATGTAATGTTATTATCAAATATATTGCAGTAAAAAATAAATTAAACAAAAGGCTAATATCAAAATAATGGACTAAAGAATAAAATGATCTCAGATGCCCTAAGAACATGACCATTGCAATTCCAACAATAACAGAAATAAAAGACCTAAATATGTGTGAAGGAAGAATACTTGGAAGTAGATTTTTTTTAAAGGACATTGAAAATGTCCTTAATGGGCGCCTGGGTGGCTCAGTGGGTTAAGCCGCTGCCTTCGGCTCAGGTCATGATCTCAGGGTCCTGGGATCGAGTCCCGCATTGGGCTCTCTGCTCAGCAGGGAGTCTGCTTCCTCCTCTCTCTCTGCCTGCCTTTCTGCCTACTTGTGTTCTCTGTCAAATAAATAAATAAAATCTTTAAAAAAAAAAAAAGAAAGAAAATGTCCTTAAGATAGTCACTTTTTTAATGTAAATAGAATATTCTGGCAAAGAAAGGAAGTACTGCTTTGCAGAAGTGACATTTCCAGGCTATACCTTCCCTTGGCTAGGGACTATATGGATGACCTCCATTTTGGAGTATCTATATCTAGTAATAACATACCCTTACATTATCTCCACAGCATTAACCCATTCAAGGTAGGGGGAGGAGGGGTTGCAGATAAGAAGAAAGACACTACTGTCCTTTTTACAGATGAGTAAACCAAGGTTCACCAAGAGTCTATATTTCACATTGGAGTAGACACTGGGCCTTCTATGGTACCTCTGGTTTTTTTTCTATGTATTTCTCCACCCCTCCAAGCCCTTCTCCTGGATCAAGGAACTTACTATGTACATGATGTCATTTAATTCTCAGAACACTATGAAGAATGTAGTACACTCCCATTTAGCTATCAGATTCAAAGACCCTAAATAACAGAATTAAGCACACCAAGCCAGAAAGCAGCAAAGGCAGGATTTGATTTTCAGTCTTCTTGGTTCCACAGTCTTTGTCTTTTCTGTACCACGTTACACTGTAAGGTCCGACTCTTAGCCACCAGGTCCAAGAGCTCTGGGCATCTGAACACTCCTCCTTGATGATGGAATTTCTGGGGGATATCGGTGTAAGTGGAGTTCAGTAAAGCAAGGAAGAGGGAGGATGTGTGCCTCTTCTGCTCCTTTCCAAAATGTTACAGGAGAGGCACTGTTAAGAACATACCATCTGGGGGGTGACTAGATGGCCCAGTCGGTTAAGCATCTGACTCTTGATTTCGGCTCAGGTCATGATGTCAGGGTTGTGGAATGAAGCCCTGCATCAGGCTCCATGCCCAGTGCTGAGGGCCCACCCTGCTTCAGATTTTCTCTCTCGCCTCCCTTTCTGTTCCTTCCTGCCCCCCCACCTCTCTCTCCCTCTCTAAAAAAAAGAACATAACATCTGGTGTCAACCATTCTCAAATAAAAATTTCTCAGAAAAAGAACATAACATCTGCTCATAACTTGCATCGTTTTATCATGGTCTTTGGATTCTTGGCACTAAAGTACACATGTGCCATTTGCTAATTTTATTTTCTTCTTAAATCAGAAGAGAACCCACTCCACTATGCCCCATAAAGCTTTTTGGGAATAAGGGTCCATAAGTACTAACAAATGCTGGGTGAGGTGGGAGCTGCCCAGGCCAGGGGGTTAGACACATGGCCATGGGTTAGACACATGACTGGGGGTTAGACACATGGCCAAGGGGTCAGAAACATGGCCAGGGGTTAGACACATGGCCAAGGGGTTAGAAACATGGCCAGGGGTTAGACACATGGCCAAGGGGTTAGAAACTTGGCCAGGGGTTAGACATACAGCCATCATAAAGGACAATCTACCTTCACCAGGTTCAGGACCCAGATAAAGAGAAGACAGGCAGAAAAAGTAGCATCCAGAATCTCACCTACCAGAATTTTATAGGCTCCAAATTTAGAGTTCTCAGAAGAAGTTAGAACTGTGTCCTTGAACAAGGCAAAACATGTACAGACACAGCAGGGCAAAATAATTTCGGAACACAAAATAGACAAAAGAGGGCAGTTAGTTGCTCAGCACTTTAAAGAGAACGGCACTTTCACCTCTTACTTTGGAAGTCCATGCAAAGACCTACTTCATGCACTGGGTAAACGTGAATGACAGAAATACTTTAGAGTATCATGAATTAAGTCAATTGACAGGTAAAGAAAATGATTAACAATGTAACATTTCCATTTCAAAATACCATACTGTAGTCAAATGCAATGCTGCCTACCCCCAATTTACTTACTACAAGTTTCTGGCTCATGAAAATTAATATGAGATAATAAGATACAGTTGGTATTCATTTACATAGCCAAATATTCTCCTGCCTGATAGTTTGTTTTTTTTTAAGATTTTATCTATTTATAAGCAGAACCTGTTGATTCTTTTCAAAGTTTTTTTTTTTTAAGATTTTATTTATTTATAATCTTCTGCCTTATAGATTTACCTATGCTTGTGGGGTTTAAAGACTCAGTGACTAATGCCCAAAAGTAATTATTTCCCAGTAGTTAAAGGTTCATATTTAAATGAATACTCATAGGAAAAAAAATGTGACCCAGAGTCCAAATCTCTAGGCTGTCGGGTTACAAAAAACTGGTGGTTGGAGTGGATAAAGGAAGTAAGAGCCACACTAATGATCAGTACTGGTTGCCTTAGTGCCAAAGATCTTTATTTTATTTTATTAGTATTTTTTTTTAAGCAGGCTCCACAGCCAGCATGTAGCCCAACGTAGGGCTTGAACTTAAAGCCCTGAGATCAAGACCTGAGCTGGAAAAAAGACTCAGGTGCTTCACTGACTGAGCCACCTAGGTGCCCCAAGACCTTTACTGTGAAACAAGCAAGACTTGTTAGATATATGGAGACCACGTAGTTTCCTAAAAGTAATAAAATATGTCCTCTGAAAAGCATCAGGGATACCACTCAATACTCCCTTAAATAACACACACAACTCAAGAAAGGAAAACACAAGACACACCATAAGAGACTCTTAAGCATAGGAAAGAAACTGAGGGTTGCTGGGGGAATGGGGGAACTGGGTGATGGACATTCAGGAGGGCATGAGATGTGATGAGCACTGGGTATTATACGAGAATGATGAATCACAGACCTATATCTCTGAAACCAATAATATATCATATATTAATTAAATGAATTTAAATTTTAAAAAATGTTTAAAGTGGTTCTTCAAAAAAAAAAAAAAAAAAGAGTGAAACCTGAGTCTAAAGTCAGTTGCCTTGAGACTGGACCTCATATCTGCTATTAATTTTAAAAACAAGCCCCGAATCTTCTTTTCCCAAAATTTCATCTTTTCTCAATTTCATCTTGAATATCTACCATCTCCCTTTCCCTCCTCCTGGTCTCCCCAGCCTCCTGCCTCACTTCATGAAGCTACAAGTACCTGTAAGCAAATGACTTTGTCCCCAGGCTGAGCAGAACTATCTGGAGAGTAGTCCCCATCCTGTCTAGATTGCTGCCTTCCACGAGTCTTCCCCACAGCCACGGGGTTGACTGCTTCCAGGTGCGATGGGTTAGGCAGCATGGTCACATGGAGGGGATGGTGCGCGCCGAAATCTAGATCAACCGAGGAGGTCAAGTGAGACAGGACATCTCCAGTGGCTGAAACATTTTCTGGAAATTCACTTAAGCCTCTCATTTTACGGAACATCAGCTGTTATGAAAAAATAGACAAGAAAAAATGTCTTTTATCACAATGGAGACCAGAGAAGAGGTGGTTAGTTTAAATCATACAATTGAAAAAACTTTACACTGATGCTTGTCTAACTGTGATCACCATGCATTAAAAAAGAAAGGCACAAACTTCTAACTGCTCAAATGCCCAGAATTATTTGGAGATCTTCACCATCACATGAAATACCAACACTCTGAGAAGAATCTAACATGACTATTAGACATGTAGATAGTAAAGTACTAAACTGTTAGTTATCTCTGCCTTGCAATATGCAAAATAATTTTTCTTAAATACACCTGTTAGAATATATTCTCCGAAAGAACTTTTTATGAATCTTGTTAAAGGTAGACAGGAAAGGGCACCTGGGTGGCTCAGTCGGTTAAGCATCTGCCTTCGGCTTAGGTCACGATCCCAGAGTCCTGGGATGGAGCCCCATGTCAGGCTCCCTGCTCAAATGGAGAGCCTGCTTCTCCCTCTGTCTCTGCTCCTCCCCACCATTCATGCTCTTTCTCTCTCTCTCTCTCTCAATTAAATACATAAAATCTTTTTTAAAAGGGGGGGTAGACAGGAAAATGATAGAACAGAACTTAATCCCATTTAGACACAGGATGGCATCCATGATTAGCTCAAGTCATGCCTAAAAAGTTCGACTGTCTAATTCTCAAAGGACTTCACTTCATTTTCCCAGTCTACCTCGAGATAAGCATTACTACCCACTTGAAAAATGCACAAGCAAGAGAAATTTACTAATTTAAAGGTCTTTAGCTAGTAAGTAAGAAAAATCAGGTCTCAAACCAAGGTAGTTACCAAAAACAGCACGTTGTCCTCATTTACCCAAATGGTTTGAATGACCCCAAAGCTTCTTACTGATCAATGGATAAACAGGAGCACACATCCTTACACAGTATGGGTATATCCATGTTTCTCACAAATATGATCATTTGTAATTCAGCACTTTTCAGATGTGTTTTTGTCTGTGATGCTTTAAGAACACAATTTCTCATTTAGGGATTTCTGCCTGTGTTTCAGCACATGCCTCCATCTGTCAATCACTTTTTTTTTTTTTTAAGATTTTATTTATTTATTTGACAGAGATCACAAGTAGGCAGGGAGGCAGGCAGGGAGAGAGAGGGGGAAGCAGGCTCCCCGCTGAGCAGAGAGCCTGAGTGGGGCTTGATCCCAGGACCCTGAGATCATGACCTGAGCTGAAGGCAGAGGCTTTAACCCACTGAGCCACCCAGGCACCCCTGTCAATCACTTTATTTTGTTTAGTCTGCTTTTTCGAAAGTATTTGTCTTTTAAGAGCTGACTATCAATCTCTTAGCATCAGAAAAACTGAGGTTGAGTAGTAGTGGTAAAGCTTAGCCCCCAGACATACCGTCATGTGTACCTTCTAGTGGTGTAAGGGTAATGCATCCTTCCATAGGCTCTATTCACTCCATTAACTCTCACAGTCCCTTTAACACTTAAAATTACTTTTAATCTCCTGACCAAGATCAGTAGTGAGGTTTATCCACACACAGCAGCCACGATCTGGTTAAATTGCAAGTCACCCTGATGTTCTCGGACCTAAAATCTACAGCCCTAACTCTCCAGTCTTTTGAGAGACTAACAGAGCCGCTGAGTTGGACAGAACAGGAACACCAAGATCCAATTACCTATAAAACCTCTCAGGTGGTGGTCTCCAAGGATAACAATGTGTTATTAGTTTTATAGAGGATGTTCAGTATAAATTCTGCACATCAGGGGAAAGTAAAATGGACTTCTTGGAAGGTAAAATTATAAGCAATCAAACAGATCTTAATGTTTGGATAATTTCTATTACATTAGGAAAGCATGCTTCAAAGAACAGAAATTATCTATTCATGTCATCCTTGAGAAAACAAACTAACCTTTACCTTCCCTGAGAGAGAAAGAATCCATGTAAGAAGACAAAGAAAACCAACTCAAATACCAGATCTATCCATCAACTCATATAAGCTATCCCCTGGGCCAATGGCGCAGAGCTTTACTGGGTTTCTAAGGAATGATTATTGTCGGCTCTATTCTGTTGCAATCAGTTGTGCACCACAGAAAGTATCTTACCTCCGGAGGGAACTGCAGAAGGCCTGTTAATAAATTAAGCCTCCCTCTGTGGGGCATGCCAATAATCACATCCGTGATCCCACTGTAGGCTGCCATTTTCAGCAACTCGTGGAAAAAGCCCATCATGCTCTCCGCTCCTTCGCCCCCATACCGCTTCACTGTGGCAAACTTGGTGGCCAAAAAGTGGTCAAACTCCTGTGGAACATCACGTCAAACACATTTGTTGTGGGAAGAGAGCCAGCTACTCAGGTCCAAGTCAGACACGTTTCTGTGTGTTGTGGGGAGACCCTACGCTAGTTCAAGAAGGCGCAGCAGTGCCCCTTCATGACATACTCTGGAGACAGATGTGACTAGCTCAGGGCATGGCAGGAACGCCTGGCCAAGGACACCAGGCAGCAGTGGGAAGGCAGAGAAAATAATACGAGTGGTAGAATAACTTAGCCCCAGAGGAAGCCTCTTAGAATGTATTCTTCCAGGAAAAAGAAGAAAAAAAAAAAAAAAAAGAATATGTTCTGAAGCAAGGGCTGGGCCTTTCATTCTGCCCCTCCTAGCCCCTGAGCTTTAGTAGAGGCCTCTACAGTACTCTTCCCTCAAGGCTGCAAACCACCCAACTATCCAAATTACTGGGAACAGTTTTCTTGTCCTCTTGATATGCCAGAGCCTGATCCAAGCCCTGACAGATTCAATTTCATTAATTTGTACCAAGAGCTTTCGTGCATAGCTTTCTTTGATTGCTTGAGGTAATATGGAGAGAAGAGCTTAAGGATTTTGCAGTCTTTTAGAGAGTGAATAGGCAAATATATAAAAAGTATTTTGACTCTGAGGAGAACCAACAGCTCTGGTGTTTGGCAATCTAGCTTTTTCTACTTAGAATAAAGTAGCACATGTTATACTGTCTGTTGTGTTGAGACAATGGGATTAATGGGGTAAATAAATGCTTTAATTCCCTTTCTTCAATATTTATGCATCTTTGTAGGAAATGAGCCATGCTATTCCATTGATATTCACTGGCACTTTTATACCTGGGATTCTAGCATTAGTTTTGACAGATGTTTTCGCTCTTCTGTGCTAAAGGACTCTTTCTTCAGTTCCTCAAACCGCTTGGCAAACCAGTCTTTCTCCTCCTGGCTCTGAAGTTGGGAGGTTTCAATAGAAATTTGCCCACAGTAGATTTGGTTGAGATAGGCCAGTACTTCCTCAAGAGAGGCCTCCTCCTTCCCCATGTTTAATAATCCTACAAAATGGAATCAAAGGGATCATTTTAAAAAGCAATCAACCACGTAATTACAGAACATACAAAATATTTCAGTTCAGAGTATTTTGTTCCGATTGATGATGATAACCCATCATCAATGGCTATCTAGATTTTTCTAAAGGCAAAACTAAAACGATGACCAAAGGCCATAAAGTAGTCATACTAGGAGAGGGAATATAAATCTCTGCTTTATGCTAAATTTTGATTGTATAACTCCAAACTAAAAATTGAAACCTGACATTCATCTGCTTTATAGCTACAAATCAATGTCCTACCTTTATCTAAAATATCTTCCCAAATGTTCAAGTCTTATTAATACCTATAAAGTAGTATCTACCATTGAGCAGCTGGTCTTAATGTGAATTAATATTGATAGCAAGGCAATATTTTCAGGTCAAGGGAAATCTACCCAATTCTCAGTCAAAAAAAAGGGAAGGTTTGTAATATATCAATAGCTCAGCACAAATCAATTATCCATCATTTGCCTGAACCTACAACTTGAGTTTAACAAACCAACACTTACTTTTTTATTGCTTATGGTTTCTTACAATAAACTTTGATACTGACTGATCATTCAACTTACAGAAATTGCTTTGTGTTCCTTAGCTTCTCTGCTTCACATTTTAACCTATAAAATGGGAGCAGTCAAAGCACGTCAGCGGGGAATTTTTAAGATTAAATGAGATAGGAAATAACACAATGTCCACTGATGAGATAAACCAAATGTGATGCAGCCTTTGGATGGAGTATTATTTAGCCACATAAAGGAATGAAGTACTATGTTACAACATGGATGAAACTTGGAAACATTATGCTACAGGGAAAAAAGCCAGACACAAAAGGCCTCATAGTGTGACTTTATTTATACAAAATGTCAAGAATAGGCAAGTCTATAGAAATAGAAAGTAGAGTAGTGGTTGCCAGGGGCTGGGGAGAGGGCAAAATGGGGAGTAACTGCTAACTAGGCACAAAATTTCTTTTTGGGGCGATAAAAATGTTCTGGAACTATCTTGATGGTTGCACAACATTGTGGATGTACCAAGTGTTGTTGAATTGTATACTTTTAAATGGGTCAAGTGATGGAGCACTCAGTTTGCTCAGTGGGTAGAGCATGACTCTTGATCTAGGGGTTGTAAATTTGAGTCCCACGTTGACTGTAGAAATTACTCAAAATAAAATTTTTTAAAATGGTTAAAGTGGCAAAAGTTATGTGTACCTTACCCCAATAAAAATTTTTAAAAAACTAAAATCATTAAATGTGATAATGCAGAAAAGCATGCAGCTTAAAAAATGGCTTTGGGGGGACGCCTGGGTGGCTCAGTTGGTTAGGCAGCTGCCTTCGGCTCAGGTCATGATCCCAGCGTCCTGGGATCGAGTCCCGCATCGGGCTCCTTGCTCCGCAGGGAGCCAGCTTCTCCCTCTGACTCTGCCTTCCACTCTGTCTGCCTGTGCTCGCTCTCGCTCGCTCTCTCTCTGACAAATAAATAAAAAATAAAATCTAAAAAAAAAAAATGGCTTTGGGTTTCTCTCATTTTCTGCTCTTCTTATTAACTACATGTATTTCAAATATGCAGACCCATGTCTCTAAAAGAAGAGATATAAAAATATGTGGCTATAGATAAGCATAGATTCATCCATCTGATGAGTGAGTTTGGAGAACCTACTATATACCAGAAGCCATATTGGCACTGAGTGTTCAAACATGGCTGAGAAATGGTCTTTTTCAGGGAGCCTGGCTAGCTTAAGCAGGAGAACATGCAACTCTTGATCTCAAGGGTGTGGGTTCAAGCCCCACAATGGGCCTGGAGCTTACTTAAGGAGGGGGAAAAAGGTTTTTTCCCTAAATGAAATTTAAGCCTTATAGAGAAAAATTTATAAACAAGTAATGATAACACTATGTCATATCAACAAGTGGTTTTTCCTAGTAACAAGACTGTACCTTCTGTTAAGTAACTTCATATTTCTGGTTACTGCTGAATGGAGGGCTCAAGAATATTTTTTAGGGAGCTTTGTTCTGAAGTCAAATAAAGTTTTTTACCAGTTTTGGTAATTGTGCTATTGTTGAGAGTTGCCCACAGTACTATGAGAGCACAGGTGATGGAATACTGAACACTACCTTGGCAAGCTCTGGGCAGGTCTGCCTCACAGAGCAGGCAGTGCTTACTGAATGCTTAAAAATGACCAGGAATGTCCTAGGTTGATGAGGTAGAGACCTACGGGAACTCCATGCAAAGTCATGGACATATGAGTAGACACAGTATCAGGGATCTGTTAGAAGACTCAGCAAGAATAAGACACTAAAACAGTTAGCTTTTCCACTCCTGAAGGGCCATTTATATTATGATAGGAGCATGGATTTTGTCTCAGAGACCCCCCAACTGAGAATTACCTAGCTGAGTCTAGTCAAATTCTAGAACTACATGGTAATGAAATTGTTGTGCCCTAAAAGTCACTACATTTTGGAGTGGTTTATTACCAGAACATTACTAACTGAAGCATAGACCAGAATTTGACATTGGCCAAGATTAACTTTAAAAAAATGACACGAGAGTGTGCTACTCTCATTCTCAGGGTTGGGAGTTCGAGCCCCACATTGGGTGTAGAGATAACTTAAAAATAAAATCTTTAAAAATAATAGATAAAGCAATGACATGGATGGAACTAGAGGGTATTATATTAAGCAAAATAAGTCAATCAGAGAAAGACAATTATCATATGATCTCCCTGATATGTGGAATTTGAGAAAGAAGGCAGAGGATCATGGGGGAAGAGAGGAAAAACTGAAATGGGACAAAACCAGAGAGGGAGACAAACCGTAAGAGACTTTTTTTTTCTCCTAAAGATCTTATTTATTTGACAGACAGAGATCACAAGTAGGCAGACAGCCAGGCAGAGAGAGAGAGAGGAGGAAGCAGGCTCCCCGCAGAGCAGAGAGCCCGATGCGGAACTCGATCCCAGGACCCTGAGACCATGACCCGAGCCGAAGGCAGGGGCCCAACCCACTGAGCCACCCAGGCGCCCAAAGCGTAAGAGACTTTTAATCTCGGGAAACAAACTGAAGGTTGCTGGAGTGGTGGGGGTGGGAGGGATGGGGTGGGTAAGTGATAGACACTGGGGAGGGTATGTGCTATGGTAAGTGCTATATAGTGTGTAAGAATGATGAATCACAGACCTGTGCCCTGAAACAAACAATATATCATATATTAATAAATATATATCTAATAATAATAAAAATATAAATATAAAATATAAAATAAAATAAAAATATGACATGACATGAGCCCAGGATCCTGACGGGTTATCCATTCCCAACTGGGCAAGGAAAAAGGCCAGAAAAAGTTCAGGCTACAGAAATGGAAGGTGACGTGGGTTGTCACCTCACCTCTGCCATTTTTTCACTACTGGCTACTTAAGTTCTCTGAGTGTCTCTTTTCCTAACCATAAAGTAAAGACGGCAGTAACTTCTTTAGAGAGGATGAGAATTAACTGACATAATGGATATAAAGTGTCTGGCACATAATGGGAGTCTGACTTTTTTTATTATTATTTCAGGGCTTGCAATTTTTTATTCATTTTTAAAGTAATTTGTTTTCTTTTCTGGAAAGAGCACTGACCATAAGATCTGTTTTCTTACCAAAGTTTTAAGTATACAATACAGTATTGTTAACTATAGGCCCTGTGTTGTATAGAAGATCTCCAGAACTTATTATTTTTCATAACTGAAATTTTATACCTTTTAACCCACACCTTCCCTTTTCCATCTCTCCCCAAACCCTGGGAACCATCATTCTACTAGGAGTCTATTTTATTTCGTTATTTTCCTTAAATATTGGAAGGCTTCATGAATTTGCATGCTCTCCTTGTGCAGGGACCCAGCTAATCCTCTCTGTATCATTACAATTTATTTATTTATTTATTTATTTTAAGATTTTATTTATTTATTTGACAGAGAGAAATCACAAGTAGATGGAGAGGCAGGCAGAGAGAGAGAGGGAAGCAGGCTCCCTGGCGAGCAGAGAGCCTGATGCGGGACTCGATCCCAGGACCCTGAGATCATGACCCGAGCCGAAGGGAGCGGCTTAACCCACTGAGCCACCCAGGCGCCCTGTATCATTACAATTTAAATATCTGCTGCTGAAGCTAGCACGAGTTTGACTATTTTAGATTCCTCATATAGTGGGATCCTTCAATGACTTGTTTTATTCCACTTAGTATAATCCCCTCAAGGTTCATCAATGTTGTCACAAATGGCAAGATTTCCTTCTTTTTAAGGAGGAATAATATTCCATTTTGTGCATATACTGCACTATTTTTTTTTTTTTAAGCTGGCTCTACACCCAACGTGGGGCTTGAACTCACATCTCCAAGAGAAGAGTTGTATGCTCTGCCACCTGAGCCAGCCAGGTGCTCCTCCAATGCATTTCTTTATTCATTCAGCCACTGATGGACATTTCGGTGGTTTCCATATTTTGGCTATTCTAATAATGCCACAATAAACATGAGAATACAGATAACTCTTCAAGATCCTGATTTCAAGTCCTCTGGATAAACACTCAGAAGTGGGATTATCGAATCATAGGGTAACTCTACTTTTAGTTTTTCAAGGAACCTTTACATTGTTTTCCACAGTAGCTGTACCTACCTGCATTCCCACCAACAGTACCCAAGAGTTTCCTTTTCTCCACATCCTTAAGAACACTTATTATTGTGTGTCTTTATTAAATAGCCATTCTAATAAGCGTGAGCTGATACTATCTCATTGTGGTTTTGATTTGCATTTCCCTAATGACGACTGATGCTGAATACCTTCCCATCTACCTGTTGGCTACTTATATGTCTTCTTTGGTGAGTATGTTTTTAAACTCAGAGGAAATGGGCCCAATGGAAAGACTATTCTAGAACCTCCAGAGAGGTTCTCATAGACAGGGCTTGAACATGCTCCTCACTGTCGACTGGAAGCCGCAGCTCCAGGGGGCATGTGTATTCTCCAAGAACCAAGAAAGGAGCCCTCCCACCTGTTGGCAGTGAGTTGACACATGGACGTCTAGTGTCAATGGGCTTTACCTGTGGTATTAAAAGGTCCCTGAAGGGTCTGTACAAGAGCTTGGATCTCAGGCACATTCTCCTGCAAGGCTTGTCCACTGAAGAGGGGGTTGATTTTGGCAGCTTTATGACCATGTTCACAGTATACTGTCACCAATCTGGCAAGACCATGATCAACTGATTCAAGGGGGAAAGAAAACAGTACAAACAATTTAGGAAATCCCCACAAACCAAAAAAAAAAAAAAAAAAAATCAATTTTTTTCAAAGAAGTCCTTGCTGGCTTAGACTTTTTTTTTTTTTTTAAGATTTTATTTGTTTATTTGACAGAAATCACAAGCAGGCAGAGAGGCAGGCAGAGAGAGAGGAGGGGAACAGCCCCCCCCCCCCACCCCCCCCCCGCTGAGCAGAGAGCCCGATGTGGGGCTCGATCCCAGGACCCTGGGATCATGACCTGAGCCGAAGGCAGAGGCCCAACCCACTGAGCCACCCAGGCACCCCTGGCTAAGACTTTTTAAACGTGTTGCTCCTACCACTATATCTCAGGATTAAAGACTACAGAATCCAGGAAAACACACTTATCTCCTTAAATTTATCTCGTGTGTGCTCGCTTCGGCAGCACATATACTTAAATTTATCTCGTGAGTGCTAAAGCCACTAGTGGAAAAGAGAGAGAACTGAGTGCACATATGTACAAATAACTATGCCTGTCTATAGATCGTAAAAGGAAACACCCCATATTGAAAAGAATTGTTAAAATGCTGAAATTCTGGATAATTACAATTCTTTTACTTATTATTTGAGATTTTTAAGTATTTGGCATACGGTGCCCAGGTGGCTTAGTCATTAAGTGTCTGCCTTCAGCTTAGGTCATGATTCTGGGGGGTCCTGGGATCAAGCCCCACATCAGGCTCCCTGCTCAGTGGGAAGCCTGCTTCTCCCTTTCCCACGCCCCCTGCTTGTATTCCCTCTTGCTTTTTTCTCTGTCAAATAAATAAATAAAAATCTTTAAAAAATTTTTTGACATAAAAAGGGACACCTGGGTGGCTCAGTCAGTTAAGCATCTGCCTTCAGCTCAGTCAGTGATCTCAGGGTCCTGGGATGAGTACAGCATCAGGCTCTCTGCTCGGTGGAGAACCTGCTTCTTCCTCTCCCGCCACCTGCCATTCCCCCTGCTTGTGCACTCATACTCTCTCACTCTCTCTCTTGTTCTCTCTCTGGCAAATAAATAAACAAAATCTTTAAAACTATGTATTTGACATTTAAAAAAAGAAATGGAACTACAAAATCAATGTTACATTTCTTTCTCTATTTCTAAAAGGCTCTTGGTACAGTTATTTCATAGACTCATGAACTCTTACTAGATCTAGAAAAAGATCTTTAAAATTATTCTGTCACTCACATAATTAAAAAAAAAAAAACCCTTTATAAAGCCCTAAATGAGTGGTTCCTTAGTCTCTGCTTGGAAGAGAGGCATTCTCTCTCAATGAATTCAATTGGTGATTTTCTATTGAGCCAAAAACTGCTTTTCTTCCCCTTTTCCACCTAAAAGTTCTTCCCAAATTTGAAGAAAAAAAAATCCTACATGCCCACACTCAGTTCACCTTCAGTTCATCAAGACAGCCTTACAAACTGAGCGCAAATCCCTAAAGATGAGCAGATCTACTCTTAAGGGCACACATTTTCTGAGCATTTTTTTCAGTTTGTGTTTTTCTTCTTAGAACCCAGAGAAAATTGTTAGCATATTTTGAAACATATTTTGAAACATCTAGTGACTATTTCATGAACCTTTATTGTCATGTAGTGAGCTACACATGTTGCTTGGGTTTGTAGTCAGAGAACTGCAAAATGTACCTCCTGCTATAGGCTCACAGGAAAGAACAGAGATGAAATGAACATGTAAAAGACATGTTTGCACTAAAACAACAGTTAGGAGGTTCCATATTATGTCTAATAAATTAGTAAAGGAATTAAACAATCCCAGAAATGAATTGATTTCAGTCTGGAGGGTAGCCACATGAATTGCTGTAGGGCTCTACCCTGAACCCTACTGAAGTTCTCAATTGATGTTACAACGTAGGAAACCTTCAGATCCATGGCTAAAATCCAGATAGACCATGTCTAAAGCATTGTTCCCATTGGCCACGCCTTAAAAACACATTCTTGAGGCACCTCGGAGGCTCTGTGCATTAAGCCTCTGCCTTCAGCTCAGGTCATGATCTCAAGGTTCTGGGATCGAGACCCACCTCGGGCTCTCTGCTCAGCAGGGAGCTTCCCCCCCTCTCTCTACCTGCCTCTCTGCCTACTTGTGATCTCTGTCAAATAAATAAATAAAATCTTAAAAAAAAAAAATTCTTCCTTCCTGCCCGAAGAAAACAAAACAAAACACAACACAACAAAAAAGCCCACATTCTTCCCTGGGCTTCTGTGGCATTGCAAGATCCCAGCTTTCCTCCCTGCTCACCGGCTACTCAACCTCAGTCATTTTGGGGGAGCTCCTTCTTTGCCCATCTCTATAATATTAGTGCTCTGCAAGTCTGCTCTGAGCAGGGTGATCTCCTGCACTTTCTGCAGCTTCTAGTAATGTACAAAAAACTACATCTCTATCGGGACAAGTCCAGTAGTAAATATGTGGGGTTATCATCACCAGCCTCAAATCAGTAGCCGCGTTGAAAACATTCTCTTAGCGAACCTAGGTCACGTGCCGGAGGTCAATGCTCCGATTTCTAACTGCTCGCCAGGCTTTTCATGCTACTCTACAGCTGGGGCGTGGTGTTGGCACAAGAACATGCAGACACTGCGTTTCTGGCAGAGCCAAAGAGATCCCCTCCCCTCCGCACCTCTACACTTATCCTACATCCACCCCCAGAATCTGTTTTCTCTCAAACCCTCCTACCATTGTTCTGGTTTCTTCTGGGGACCCAATCCCGTATCCTTTCCCTCTGCCTCCCAGATCTTTCCATTGTGACCTCTGGAATTCTGCTCCATGATTAACAAACCTCTCTGCATTCTTACCCTCTTCTTTAAACATTCCTTATACCCCTGTCCTAACTGGAACCTGCTTCCCCCCACCAGAGGACAGGGGGAGGTGAAGTTACTCATCCCACATCCACCCCTCAGGTATTGAAGGTGGGAGTCAAAGCCTCCTTGTGCCTCAAGGACAATCCCCTATCCTTATTACATTCCCGAACTGTTAGGGTTCTAACTCTGCAAACCCCCAGTCCTTTGAGGGACACGCCATAGTATTTTCAACTAATCTCCATTTGCTAATAGCCATTACAAAACAATGTTATAGGAGAAGCTTAAGGGAAAAGTGTCAGTACATGTAGATAAAAAAGACTATAAACTATATATAGCATGAGCCTGCTCTTCATTAAAATGTGTACAGTACATAATGCATATTTCAGCATGTAGTCTATAGTCTATATAGCATAATATTAGTATCAATATATTTCACATATATGTATGTGTGTATACATATTTCATATATGTCAAGGAAATGGACCAAAAATTTAGGGATTATCCTATATTAAAATTCCTGATTTTTGGTTTTTCCTTATCATATTTGCTGAGTTTTCCACAATGAACATGTATAGAGCTCTTTAAATTGTACCCATTTAACTGACTTATTGCCTCTTGTACTCTGAAAGCTTTTTTTTTAAGGCTTTATTTATTTATTTTGACAGAGACAGAGAGAGAGAGAGAGAGCACAAGCAGGGGAGAGCAGCAAGCAGAGAGAGAAGAAGTAGGTTCTCCGCTGAGCAGGGAGCTGGATGTGGGGCTTGATCCCAGGACCCTGAGACCATAACCAGAGCCGAAGGCAGACACTTAACTGACCAAGCCAGCCAGGCGCCCCTGAAAGCTTTTGATAAGGAGGTTTTCTCCAGCGCGCCTGGCACACCTGTCCCCACCCATGTACTTCATGCTTGTACGAATTGGTTCTATTTGTTCCTATGGCTGTTGCTTTGGGCAAAAGTAAAATATTAGGGGGAAAAATCATAAAAATCTAGACAGACATTGTATTCAGATTACTTCCATAAGTGCTCTTAATTTTAAAGATTTGCAAATATAAAAACAAAAATAAACATACTTGTTAAAATACTTAAAACATCTCTCCTTTCTTTATCATACTCCTTGCATTAATAACCTTTTTTGAAATTAACTTACATGAAATTAACAGGTTCTAGCTTCAAATGCACTGGATAAAAGTGTTTCACCTGTATTATTTTTGTAGCAAATGAGAGCATGGCAAATGAATACATATATTTCTCATAAAAATAACTTCCTAGCACTGTACAAATAAGCCAAGAGATTACTGTAAAAGAAATAAATGTCTTTATGTTAGGCAAAGAACTTAGTCCTCAGGATATCTATAGAAGTTCAGAAGAATGTAATTTGATGTTTAAATCCTCAAGAAGCCAGAGAGAAGAGGGAAAACAAGAGCACATATACACAACACCTCTTCAAAACGAAAGGGAAGATATTGAAGGCAGGTTTCTGGCTCAAGAGACTGGCACACAGTAGATGCTCAAAAAACATTTGTTATGAACTGAATGAAGTCCTAAGAGTCAGCATATCATAAAAGTCACAGAACCCTTGTGATAGAAGTTTTCCGGAGCTCTCAACCTAGAACTGCTGTGGATCCTTATTCCTTACTTCGAGGCCCTCTTTTCTGAGAACTGCATCCCCCCATTTCAGGAAGTGGGTTCCTGAGGCCAAGTCTACCTCATGCCCTTCTGTCTCCCTCCCAATTAACAGATTCCCGGGACACCATAGTTGGGTGGGTCCGATTTAATCTTTCCAGGATTTATGATTTGGGATTGGAAGATACAGGTGGTTCACTAGGCCTGTTTGTGCAAACAACATGGTTTATGCTGAATACTTGCTTTCCTTCTGGAAGTCTGGAATCTGAGCACATGCAGAGGATGCTTACATGAACATCTGCCAATAAAAACCCCGGGTGCCGAGTTTCTGATCGACTTCCAGGTTAGCTACGTCACACGTCTATTACTGTGTGGTCAAAGAGGTGTGCATTCTGCATCACCCCTCATGGGGGAGAGAGCATCAGAAAGCCTACATTATGATCCCACTGTGTATCCTTATTACATCACTGTGATAAACTGAGCCGAGAGTAGAACTATTAGGCTGAATGCCCTAAGTCTTTCTGGTGAATCTCTAAATGTGGGGGTGGTCTCAAGGACACCCAACACGCAATATGGGTGGCAAAGGAGCGAGTACACTAACAGGTGTGCCTTGTAGGCCCACCCACAGCCTTTGCCAATTATCCCAAAGTTAGTTCTGGTCTTCTTCCTCCCCACCCCCAACAGAGTCTTGGTTACTACACATACCCTTTGGTTCTGGGAGATACCCTTGTATCTTTCAAATAAAGTCCCCTCTTTGGGTTAGATAGCCACAACTGGTTTCTGTTGATTGGGACCAAAAGAACCTTAGCTAACAGGGGTGTGAAAAAAAGAATAATGACAGGGATATCTACATCAATGACTTTATTCTCCCCCATAAGCAAGCACAGTGGGGGCGCTAAAGAGTTTGATTTTCAGGAAGAAAGGGTTCATATTAACCATCATGAAGTACACAGGCAGATAAACTAAACTTAGTCCTTAACCTTAAAGTCAGTAGAGTTCTTTCTCATCATCTGGTCATAAATAGCCTCCCCCAAAATATCTAGATCAGATCCAATAATCTTCTTCCACTCAAGGCAGCATATGCTTATAGCAAGTGGGAACGTTGGATAAAATGACTGAAGACTCCAAGAAAGAGAATTTCGTAACTGGAGTCCCTCTGAACCCCAGGAAAATGCGATGGCTGCCTCCCAGATTCAGCTCAGGAACGTTGTAGATAACCACATTAAAACCACAAGTACCAGAATATTGTATTCTCTACAGCAAACTCTGACTGGTCTGCAACTGAGTTCATTTTATACCATCCTCTCTCGTTCCATCTCAAACACAATATGTTTATTAGATAAATTTATTTTGCCATATATTTCGTTCTTAAAAGGAAATAAAAAAACAGATTAAACAAAAAACCCTTGTTCTGGTCCTTCCTGTTTTTCTCCCAATCCTTTCCTAAAGTAAGGGTCACTGACTGATAGTAAATGGTAGTAAAAAATAACTTAAAAAAAAAAAGATTTTATTTATTTATTTGATAGAGAGTGTACACACATGTACATACAGGGGTGTGCACATGTGCGCACAGGTAGGGGGAGGGGTAGAGGAGGAAGAGAAGGAGACTCCTTGCCTACCAGGGAAGTCTGATATGGGGCTTAATCCCAGGACCCTGGGTTCATGACCTGAGGTGAAGGCAGATGCTTACCCGACTGAGCCACACAGGCATCCCAAGAATTAACTTTTGCTACACATCGTGTTCAGTGTTTCACACACAGCATCTTACCTAACTCTTACAACCCTGAAATAGGTATCCTTAGCTGCAGAAGAGTAAACTGAGGCTCAAAGAGGTTAAGTGACTTGCAGAATGTCACACAAAAAGTAGAATTTGAACCCAAGCATATTTGACTTCTACCCAGTCTTTTATCCATTATACTACAACAAAAAGTGAAAAGGGAAGTCCAGAGCCTACAGCGAGGGGGATGAGAGAACTGGACATCATTGAGACATTAAAAAAAAAAAAAAAAGTAAAAGAGCTAATGCCATTAGCCTTTTTTGGTCTGCATTTCTTACTCCAGAATTATGGAGAATTTTAAAACTCTCTAATGCAATAAGATTTTCTTCAACTGCTTTTCCCATAACTCCAGTAAAGGCTCCCATTATTTCTAATATGCAACATACTCACAACCTCACTCCAACTATTAAAGCTCACTGCCAAAGTCAGTAACCACTCAATGCTGTTTGGAATCCTAAGGCTCCCATCTTCTGCTTGTTCCTAAATTCCTCCATTTTTTGTAATCCAAACCTTCCATCATTAAATTTATACTCATGAATCAGCACTCTTCCATTTTCAACTGGGATTGTTGTTCAATAAATTCAAGCTTACCCAAACTGAGGTTTACAGAGGTTAAAGTACAAGCTGTTACTAAGAGCCAGATACAAAGAACACTCACCACAGGTCAAATTTTAACTGGTGAAACCACTGCCATCTAAGAGGTTACTAGAAGCAAATTCAATACCTCCTTAAAGCCTCCATGTAATAGAAGTCTTAGCAAATGATGCAGTCATCCTACGCAGGCACGGATTTTCAGCCAGGATAAATATTTGAAGAAAGAAGGCTGATGACAGAAGGGCAAAGAGGAAAAAGGAGGCGCCCTAACTTTGGTCATACCTCCTCCCATTTCACTACGTCACCTTTGACTTCAGGAGGGCCTTTCCCTTTGATTAAGTCTGTCAACACCAAAAAGTTGTGTACATGATCCACCAACTCAATCCTTCCTCTCAACCAAGATGGTACCTTTTAAGACAACTGGCAGGCATTAAGCACTCCTGTTCTAATTCATAGAACTGACCATGAGCACACACTTAAATGGAACTTAAGAAAAAACACAGCAAGTCTTCATTGTGCTCATCAGTCAAAAAGAAATTATTACTTTTTCTAAAACATAGTAATATCATCTATTACCCAATGTATACAGTGCTTCCTTTCTTGATACTTGGTGTGATGGGGGTACATGCAAAATTCAAATGCACTAAATATTACAAATAAATTGCACATACAGAATCGTATTTCCATTTCTCCATAGGATTTTATCATTTAATAAGTATTCAGTGAACTGTGGAGCTGAGATAAGGTAAGATAAGGTCTTCACCAGGCAGGATCTTACAATGTGAGAGGATGGTCCCTACACAAATACACACGGTCATAAAATGTTCCGTAGAGTTCAAGAGGTCCCATACTGAGAGCTGAAGGAGCTCAGATTAGGACAGGCTGGAGTTGTATAGACAGATGTCACAGAGGAGATGTGAATGGAGATGGTAAGAAGTGGAAAGGCATACAGGATAAGAGCTAGAACATGGGAAATTCATGTTGGAGAAAGGTAAGAAAGAAGGGAGAAGGGCACTGAGTATCTAGCAAAAGAATCTGTATTTTACTCTGAGAGGCAAAGTAGAGCCTTTGGACATCTGAGTTTAGAAAATGACTTGGGTGCCTGCGTGGCTCAGTCATTGGGTGTCTACCTTCGGCTCGGATCATGACCCCAGGGTCCTGGGGTCAAGCCCTGCATGGGGCTCCCCGCTCAATGGGAAGCCTGCTTCTCCTTCTCCCAATCCCCCTGCTGTGTTCCCTCTCTCATTGTATCTCTCTCTAACAAATAAATAAATAAAGCCCTTTTAAAAAAAGAAAAGAAAATGACTCAATGAAACCAACGTTTCAGAAAGATTGGACTAAGCCGGACAGGAACTAGGCTATACATTTTAATACCAGTGAGGCCTACCAGTTTTATCTTTTTGAAGTCATGCATCTCTTTGAGAATTCAATGAAAGCTATAGGCTCTTTGCCTAAAAATAGACACACACAGAGTCATGCAAAGTCTACAGACCCTCTGAAACTTTTTCGTAGAGATCCACGGGCCTTGGATAAGATGACCTGAATTAACTATTTTTGTGCAGCAGATGAGAATTAAAGACCTGGACTAGGATCCCAATAGTGAAAATAGAAAGAAGGCAAGGCTTTAGGAAACACAGTGCTCAAAATCTGATATTAAGGGGCGCCTGGGTGGCTCAGTGGGTTGGGCCGCTGCCTTCGGCTCAGGTCATGATCTGAGGGTCCTGGGATCAAGCCCCGCGTCGGGCTCTCTGCGCAGCGGGGAGCCTGCTTCCTCCTCTCTCTCTCTGCTTGCCTCTCTGCCTACTTATGATCTCTCTCTGTCTAATAAATAAATAAAATCTTTAAAAAAAAATCTGATATTAAGTATGAGCTGAAAAAGTTGAAATTGGGTTGCTTGCCCTGGATTTTTACAATTCGTGTGTAGCAGAGACTCCCACAACTCCCGGCATCCATTTTCCCTTCTCTTTCATAGTAATACATAATCGAACATACAGCTTCCCAGAGCAAAGATATATGTCCCTGCCTCCAAGGCAGCCAGCTGGCCACGTAACTAAGTTCTGACAAGTGAGAAAGTAGGAGCAGTGATGGTTGCACCTTCTGGATCTTGTCCTTAAAGGGAGAGGTGTTCCCTTTCCCTTCACCCTTTCCTCCACCCTGCTGGCCAGACTGTGGATGCAATGGTTACCCATCCTGGACCAGAGTGGAGAGCAGTACCCACAGGATGATGAAGAAACAACACAGAAGGAGCCTAAATCCCCTAGGGCTTTGCAGAGCAGAACTGTCATACCAGCTCGGACCTCGACTCATCTTACTTAAATCACTGTTATTCCATGGGGCGCCTGGGTGGCTCAGTGGATTAAGCCGCTGCCTTCGGCTCAGGTCATGATCTCAGTGTCCTGGGATGGAGCCCTGCATCGGGCTCTCTGCTCAGCAGGGAGCCTGCTTCCCCCTCTGTCTCTGCCTGCCTCTCTGCCTACTTGTGATCTCTCTCTCTGTGTCAAATAAAAAAAAAAAAAAAAAAAAAATCACTGTTATTCCAGGTCTCTGACACAGCCCCTGAACTTACCCTATCTAATATACAATCTGGTACCCAAGGTGGGTTGCTATCATAACAGAGCCCAAAATACACATGACATTGGCTTAGCAGTCTGGCAGTAGGTGCCAAGGACTAGATCTTTCAGACTAGAAAGCTAATGGGCACTGTGCTATGCTGCCTGAAAAAACACGTGGAAAACTGTCACCTGTGATATCCTGCAGGCAGACTTATGTCCACAGGGCTGTAGCTTAGTAGTGTGTGATCACTGTTTCTTTTCACTTTCAGGAAAGCCCTGGGAGAAAGATGAGGTCGAGCGGGATCAAACAAGAAGAGATGGAGGGAAATTCAGCTCTGCTAATGGGAGGACTCTATACCTGGAAGGCAGATCCTGGCAAGTTTGGAGAATTAGAAGCACTCAGAAAAGGTGGTTCAGGGTGGGGCAAGAGAAGTGGGGGCACCTGAGTGGCTCAGTCAGTTAACCGAGGGTCTGCCTTTGGTTCAGGCCACGATCCTGGGGTCTTTGGATGGAGCCCCATGTGGGGCTCCCTGCTAAGTGGGAAGTCTGCCTCTCCCTCGGCTCCTCCTCCCACCCCCCCAACCCCTTGTTCTCTCTCTCTCTCTCTCTCAAATAAACAAATAAAAATCTTAAAAACAAAACAAAACAAAAAACCAGAAAGAAAGGAAAGTGAAGAAAAGGTGTTTCAGAAGAGGCTGCCTTAGCAGGAGGTAAAAAACAGACAAACCCTCCATCAAGTACCTTCTAGAAAGCATTTACTATGAGACAGTGGGAGCCAGCTAAGCCTACAAGGTCCAATAAAGGGCGTTGCTTTCCGCTACTATTTTTAGATGGTCTCAAGGTAAGCACCATTAAGTTTAGAGAGCTAAGTAGGTAGGGCACAGAAGCAGTAAATAAAAAACCAGAGGTTTCAAGCTTAAAAAATAGATCTAGATAAGATCTTTGACTGAAGGCAATTTGCTCATGGAATGACCACAGGCAAAAAGACTGCAGACCTATGACTGTTCTAAAAGAACTGTACTGTTGGGTACCTGAGTGGCTTATGAGCAACTGGCTCTTGATCCCTGCTCAGGTCATGATCTCAGGGTCCTGGGAGGAAATCCTGCATAGGCTCCTCCTCTCCCTCTGACCACCCCCCCCTCACATAAACA